>NW_025319106.1:0-253985 GCF_017639315.1 Drosophila ananassae | reverse complement strand
TCATGAGAAAACTATTCATCAAATTAAAAAAAACATATGACGATTTTAAAGCTAAATACTATTTTCCAGATGCACAAAATTAATCCAAAATATAATTAATAAATGCGATATTTGTAATTTATGCAAGCAGCAGAACATAGAAAAATAGCATTAACATTTGAAAAAATACCTGAAAGTAAAAATATCCGTGAGAAATATGTAATTGACTATTATTTTATTGATCAAAGAAAATTTTTAACTTGTATTGATATCTATTCAAAATTTGTTTCAATTATAGAAACTTATACTACAGATTGGATCGAAAGTAAAAAAGCATTACTTAAAATATTTAATATGTTAGGTAAACCAAAAATAATAAAAATGGATCAAGATCCCGGATTAGTATGCAAATCATTACAACATTAATTAGAAAAAGAAAATATTGAGATCGAAATTACTAGTAGGAAGAAGGGTATAGCTGATATAGAAAGAGTTCACAAAACAATTAATGAAAAATTACGAATCATAAATACACTTAATGATGCTGAAGACAAGCTCATGAATATCGAAAAAGCTACATATGTTTTTAATGATGAAAAAACACATGACACTACAGGTAGAACCCCTGCTAAAATATTTATTTTCGGTATGGAACCTAATAAAAATGTCCTAAAAATAAAAGAATCAAAAATTGATAAAATTAATAAAAAACGTGTAATGTGTGGGTGTGGTTCGAACTCCCTACGTTGTTAGCCAACTTCTAACGTGGGGGTGTACGGGCTGCAGTTAAACAGAACCAAATTGCAAGATCTACTGCAAGGTCCAGAGGATATACCTTGGGGACGTATGGATGGGAGTGAAGGGCGTGCACTTCTTGTGGTCTTAGACTAAGCTCGACGGATGGGGGTGGTTCTTTTCACGTATCCATACTACACATCATCAAAATAAATTTAAGTGCACTAACTAGATGCTAATTAATAAAGAAAACCCGGATGATTGTCCTACTGACTCAAATCCAAAAGAAAACTAAGGAAACAAATCACCTAAAAGGCAAACAGGATCAGAAGAAAGAGAGAGAGAGAATGACTTTGATCAGTTGTAGGGTATTAGATGTGTGTAGTGTGTGGATTTCCAACAGGGCACGCATGCGAAGAGCGGTCATAAGATAGACATAGAAAAGCTTAAAAGCTTATCACCGAATATCATTGATCTGCGGTCACCTTGGATAAGTGAACGAAACATCACGCGATTCTTATCTATGTTTTTGCATATCGAGATAAGAGTGCCGTTATGTAAAAGCTTCTTCTCTAGCATAGTTAGGGCTATATTTGCATAGGAGAGCTTTGACATTATTTGACGAGCTTGAAAGCAATACGGCTGCAATCATAAGCCAAGTTTAATAAATATTTAAATAGTGCTGAAAATAAATAAAATCAAATCCCAGACGAATTATCGGGATTCATTTAATAGTGTTTAGTTATTTTATGCCAGGTATGTTATAAATTCAGTGCAGTGCAGTTTTTTTCATGAATTTATTACCCCCCAGTGCCACGTGCCAGTGCGGCTAGTACCAAATTATGTAAGCGGCTAGCACCAGATTTTTATACCCTTGCAGAGGGTATTATAATTTTGGTCAAAAGTGTGCAACGCAGTGAAGGAGACATCTCCGACCCTATAAAGTATATATATTCTTGATCAGGATCACCTCCTGAGTCGATATGAGCATGTCCGTCTGTCCGTCTGTCCGTCTGTCTGTTTCTACGCAAACTAGTCTCTCAGTTTTAAAGCTATCGAGTTGAAACTTTGCACACACCCTTCTTTCCTTTGCAGGCAGTATATAAGTCGGAACGGCCGGGTTCGGTCGACTATATCCTATAGCTGCCATATAACTGATTGATCGGAAATGCCATAACTTTGTGTGTTTTTTAAGTTAGAGGGTTGGGAGTTTCTACACATGTTATATTTGACCAAAATATCTTATGTACAAAATTTCGTAAGGATCGGCCGACTATATCCTATAGCTGTCATAGAACGATCGAAATTGGCATAACTTTGGTGTTTTTTAAGTTAGAAAGATGGGATTTGGTACAGATTATATTTTGGGTAAAACAATCTGATCTGCCAATTTTCATAAGGATCGGCCGACTATAAACGATCCGCTATATATCTAATAAAATTTGATGGGTGGCGCCACCTAGCGGACTGCGACTGAACTGCAAGGGTATATCAACTTCGGCTCCGCCCGAAGTTAGCTTTCCTTTCTTGTTTTTTATCGGCTAGTACAGGATTATGTAATCGTCTAGCACCCTATTATGCAACCGGCTATCTGGAGGCCGAAATGGATGAAATATGGGAATTAACTAGTGCAGAGATTCTACGCGGGATCGCAATCTTTTGATAAATATTTTTGGATTCGACGACAAGCCCCCTTTTCGCTACACGGAGAGAAAACTCCGGCGAATTATTTATAAATTTGTAACTATAAGAAGTGCAATTATGTGTATATTGGCCTGCTGAAATTTATACAAAGCTTTCAAATCCCTTATGTTAATTATGAAATTATTCTGCGGGAAAAAAATATTGTATCTTAATGCGAATTTTGCACACCCTTTAGTTTTTTTTCTTCAATAATTAATATCTGAATATCCTTTGTTATTTAATTATAAATATATAGATTTATGTATATATATATAAGTGATATGAAAATATAAGGGAAAGAATTTAGATTGAATTAAATAATGATAACTTTGCGATAATATTCGAGCATGGCCAGGCTAATTTATTGTTCTATTTAAATTAATAATTATAAACATCTGTAGCTATTCCTGTCCTTGAGCTCAACGGCGGCGAACATCGGTGAGTGAATATCCCTAAATTAAATTTTATATAGTTTTGCGAAGCAAACAGTAAATTTTAGCAAGGCATGAATTGAATAATTTTAGATTAATAATAATTTTAACTAATGAAATCGCAAATTTTCTAATTCCTAATTTAATTACTACATTAATTCCAAATGTAGTTAAACTAATTTATTGAATTTAACCCAATATTTTTAAATCTTTTCTTTATATCTAAATATAAATTTATATATATATATATATTAATATGAATACTAATGAAATTATATAAAGTAGCTGTTAAGGAGAAATTTTATTATGAAATAGAAATACCCGATAGGGAAAAATGAATCAAGTTCGCTCCAATTTATATTTGAGTATTAGGAACTCCATGAATGCTTAAGGCCATTACAGATCCACCACCGAATCTTCAAATAGCCGTGCTGGAACCACAATATTTATCACATAGGATTGTGAAATTGGGCGAATCAAGCGTCGTAGATCTCGCCAATGTCGAGTTAAGAATAGGGTATAATGAACATCTAATACCCTACAACTGATCAAAGTCATTCTCTCTCTCTCTTTCTTCTGAGCCTGTTTTGCCTTTTAGGTAATTTGTTTCCTTAGTTTTCTTTTGGATTTGAGTCAGTAGGACAATCATCCGGGTTTTTTCTTTATTAATTTGCATCTAGTTAGTGCACTTAAATTTATTTTGATGATGTGTAGTATGGATACGTGAAAAGAACCACCCCCATCCGTCGAGCTTAGTCTAAGATCACAAGAAGAGCACGCCCTTCACTCCCATCCATAAGTCCCCAAGGTATATCCTCTGGACCTTGCAGTAGATCTTGCAATTTGGTTCGGTTTAACTACAGCCCGTACACCCCCACGTCAGAAGTTGGCTAACAACATAGGGAGTTCGAACCACACCAACACATTACAAAATTGGCGCCCAAACGGTGAGGCCGGATTAGAGTTATCTAGTCAGTTTCCTTTTTTTTTCATATCGTTTGTGGAACTGCAAGAGTTTAGAGTTTTTTTGACATCTTGACCAATTAGACAATGATATATCGTAGTAGTTTTTTTTTCTGTAAAACCTATTAGGTCTGTTTAACTTGAATTTCGATGGAATTCACCAACTGTTCGTCTTTAGGAATTGCGATTGCAGTTCAGCAGCTTGGACTGAGCGACTGTTGTGTGTAACTTGACTTCTCCAAGTTGAATAATTTCAGATTTATCAGGTCCGAATAATAGATTCTGGTTAGGAATCGCAAGACGCTGGAAGAATTTTAACTCTTGACCTACTGGATGTACATATTATCGGGAGTTTTACGAGTCAGTAATTTTCTAGTGTATCCCCAAACAGAATCAGAGAAAGAGAGATTTGATCAGTAAAGTGTTTCAGCACATTTCAGATTTCCGAAAAGCGCTATACGAATTTTGGTGGCGGATTGGTTTTGATTTTTTTTATTTGGCGTATTTTTAATTTTGGAGTTTTATAGTAATTTTTTTTTATATATTGAATAGATAATTTGATATTTTACCATGGCAGTACGACACAGCTTAGAGAATCCAGCAGAAGGCGTAGGAGAGCAGGAAACTATTTGTCGCGAACCTACGAGTTCAAACGATATGTTGGCTACGACTCCCTGTAATCATAAATTTCATTACAGCTGTTTAATGCCACTTTTACAAGTTAAATCAATTTGTCCCGTTTGCAGCAGTAGTTGCTCAGTGAACCGACTATCCCTTACTAACAATAACGTAACGGTTGAAATAAACGAGGCAGAGGCCTTAGGAGAAATGTTAGATCCCAGTCTTGAACCAATTAGAGCTAATCCATATAACAGAGGGAAAGGTGCTACAGCAAGAAAAGGGGTAAAGACAAGGTCTATGCAACGTAAGGGACAGCGAAGTGACCCATACCTCGAGAGCGACAACCATCGAGAAGGGTTAGGCAGAACCGAAATAACGGATTTAGTACAATCATGTATACAAGCTCAACAAAACAACATGTTGCAGAATATATCCCAAATTATTAACTCATCGATAGAACAAGCTCTAAAAAGCAAAATGACTTCCCTTAATATCGAGTCAACAGAACAAGACCAAAGGTCACCTAGCGTTCCCCGATGCTTTGACGATTACCAATCGTAATTACCACCCATTCAGAGAAATATCAGTCATCATAGTGAGACATCAGCCGGAAATTCTAGAACGTCCAGTATTTCCCCCGAAAAAGTCGCTAGCATTATACAAGGCTGGCGGATTAAATTCGACGGTGCGCGAAACGGCATGCAAGTCGAAGACTTCCTATATCGTATTCGCTCCCTTACAGCACAAAATTTAGGAGGCGACTATCAACTTTTGTGTGATCATTTGTACTTGTTGTTCGCAGGAAAGGCGAATGAATGGTTTTGGAAGTTTCATCGTTCTCGTCCTAATTTCTCTTGGCAAACCTTCCAACAGGAATTTCGAGAAAAATTTCAGGAAGTGGACTCCGATATGGACATTTGGGACTTGATCAATGTTAGACGACAGTCAGAACACGAACCATTCGAAGAATACCAGTTCGCTGTAGAAACTTTGTTAGGTAGACTAAAGATTCCCATATCCGAACAATCTACCGTACGAATTCTTATCAGAAATGCAAAGATATCGTTACGTTACGAGTTGATGCATTTAGGTATTAACACCATTGCTAGATTACGTGAAGAAATTCGTACTCAGGAGCAATTTCAAAAGCACGTCAAGGCCCAATCCTTGAAACCGAAGATACCAAATCGTTCCGTTTCAGAATTATTTGGCACTTCAGCAGATGAACTAGAAATGGAAGTAGACGAAATCCATAAGAGGAAGATGGTTTGCTGGAATTGTCAGAAGCCAGGTCATAGGTTCGACGATTGTATGGAGGTCCGATCAGTATTTTGTTATGGCTGCGGAGCCAAAGATGTTTATAAGCCAAAATGCTCTCGGTGTAACCCGTCGGAAAACCGTCAGCGGGATGCGCAGAACACCACCTATCTGACGCATCCTTAAAATCCAAACCAATAGTTAAAGAAAATTATTCTCAAACGGAATTTACAACACCTATTCCAGAGAATAACAAAGTTCAGCAAGAGGCAGAGCCCCTTTGCGCAGTCACCGAACATCACTCATTCGTACCTCTACACCTTCGATGGAAAAGGTACAATGAAGCAAAGTGTCGCATATTCGGATACCCGAAGACGACGGCCAAACTGAAACCAAGACGTTCAACCACTCGGTTGAAGTTATTTTGGAAAAATGTTACCAATACCAGGAAAAAGTTAGTTTCCTCTATATTTTTTAACTCCAATGATAGGTTGTATACCGATATTATTATAGAGAATGGAACTATGTTGCATTACTCGATTCGGGAGCATCAGTAAGTTGCTTAGGCGGAAAAGCAGCTACCGAAATCATGAGCAATCACCAACTTAAAAAATGTTCGGGAAATATCCGAACAGCCAATAATAATAAATGTCCCGTGGTAGGGAAATATGTAACTAATATTTCTTACCGTGACAAAATAAGACCTATTGAATTTTATGTTATCCCAACATTAAGTCAGGATGTTTATTTAGGAATTGATAAGGTTGCAGAATTAGATACTGAGAGGGATGAACAAAAGGGAAGCCCAAAAATACACCTTTTGTCACCTGATCAACAAAGCAACCTTGATAAGGTCATCAGTAAATTTCCATCATTCGATAGGGAAGGCTTGGGTCGTACCCATCTCATGGAGCACGTTATCGAGTAGGGCGAAGCAAAGCCAGTAAAGCAGAGACATTGGCCTATATCCCCTGCAATTGAAAATTAATGTTTGAGGAAGTAGATAGGATGTTGGAATTAGGTATCATAGAGGAATCGAAAAGCCCATGGAGTAGTAACAGTGTCATTGTAAAACGAGGAGAAAAGATTCGTCTTTGCCTCGATTCCAGAGTGATTAATAAGGTAACTATAAAGGACGCCTATCCACTACCACATATTGACGGAATTCTCAGCCGTTTACCACCAGCACGTTTACATAACCGGCTTAGACATGAAGCACGCTTTTTGGCAGATCCCTCTGGAACAAAACTCTCGCAGTACACCGCGTTCACAGTTCCGAACAGGCCTTTATACCAATATAAAGTAATGCCTTTTGGTCTGTGCAATGCACCTCAACACTTTGTAGATTAATGGGACCTTGTGATCCCGGCTCACTTTCGTACAAGAGTTTTTGTTTACTTAGACGATCTTTTTATCTTATCGGAAGACTTTGAGTCGCATATGCAGCTTCTTCAAAAAGTGGCTGTATGTCTAAGGAAAGCCAATTTGACAATAAACGTCGCTAAGTCTAACTTTTGCATGCGAGAAGTAAAATATTTAGGATTCATCATTGGATATGGTCAGCTTAAAACAGACAACGAGAAAATAATAGCTATCAATGAATTCCCCGTCCCCACTTCCGTCAAGCAACTGCGACGATTTTTAGGTTTAACAGGATGGTATAAACGCTTTGTGGACAATTATGCAACTGTTAGTTTCCCGTTAACTCAGTTGCTACGGAAAAATAGACAATTAGAATGGACCCAGGAGGCAGATAAAGCATTTGCTGAGTTGAAAGGAAAGCTAACCTCAGCACCGATACTGCACACTCCCGATTTTTCTAGACCCTTCATACTACTGTGCGATGCAAGTATATATGGAGTGGGATGTGTCTTGGCACAAGCAAATGCTAACGGCAACGAAATGCCGATTGCCTATATGTCCGAGAAAGTGACAAAAGCGCAGCGCACTTACACAGTGACCGAACTAGAGTGCTTGGCAGTAGTCAGAGGTGTGAAGAAATTTAGAGCGTATATTGAAGGTCTAGAGTTTACAGTAGTCACTGATCATGCATCATTGAAGTGGCTAATGGAACAGAAGATTTGAAGTGTGGATGGGCGGTCAAGTTACAGCCTTTTGCCAAGCAGATGAAAATGGAGCATAGGCGTGGAACTCTAAACGTAGTAGCTGACACTCTTTCCCGTCAACATGAACCAGCGGTATCTGAAATCAAAGACTTCGGTCCATTGATAGATTTGACCTCGGTTGAATTTAAATCAGCAGAATACACGGATCTGATTAAAAACATCCAACGGAATCAGTCTAAGCTTCCAGATCTCAAGATTATGGATAATTTTGTTTATAAAAGAGTAGAGCAGGCCACTGGTGACGTTGTCCAAAAAATGAATTCATGGAAATTATGGGTACCTTCAAATTTAAGACAAGGAACTTTAAACAGATCACATGTCCCCCAGACGCAGCTCATTGCGGCATTGGAAAAATGGTAGCAAATCTAAAAAGATTTTTCTTTTGGCCAGGAATGGTTTCGCAAATTCGGGATTACGTTTTGAAGTGTTCCGTATGTCGCACAACGAAAAGCCCAAACGTAGTGTTGAAACCTCCGATGGGAAAGCCGTTAACGTCAGATAGGCCCTTTCAAAAATTGTACATGGATTTATTAGGCCCGTATCCCAGATCAAAAAGTGGGAATATCGGCATACTAGTCATAGTAGATCATTATACTAAGTTCCATTTTTTACATCCGATCAAGAAGTTTACTTCGAGCCGGATTTGTGAATTTCTCGAAACTTCAGTATTTTATACCTTCGGTGTTCCTGAGACGATTTTAACCGATAATGGCTCACAGTTCCGATCGGCCGAGTTCAAATCATTTCTGACCCGGTTCGGAACCAAGCATATTTGTACAGCTATCTATTCGCCCCAGGCTAACGCAAGCGAACGCCTAAATAGGTCAGTTCTAGCTGCAATAGGCGCATACATCGGCACCGATCATTCCAATTGGGATAGACATCTGCCGGAGATAAGCGGAGCCCTAGAGCCAATATCCATCAAAGTACTAGATTTTCGCCTTATTTCATGACCTTCGGTCAGAATATGGTCCTCCACGGGAAAGACTACGAACTGCTGAGAAACTTAAATCTGTTAAAAGACAATACGGAAATACAACGTACCGACGCCTTGCAGTGTATTCGAAATAAAGCTAAGAATAATATATCTTTGGCTCATGAAATAAACGCTAAGGTTTATAATTTAAGGACTAGATCGGTAGAATTTAAAAATGGTGAAGAAGTCCTTGCTCGCAATTTCGCACAAAGTAATGCCAGCAAGAAGTTTAACGCTAAATTAGCACCTCTCTTTATTAAAGCTAAAGTGAAAAAGAAAGTAGGACGTTCTTATTATGAACTGGTAAATGAATCAGGGAAAGTTTTAGGAACCTACCACTTAAAGGACATACAAGTAATAAAATAAAATAATAATTTTAGTAGATATTAGTGATTTCAGTTAATGACCCCTGCTAATAAGATTTTTGGAGCATTAACTGTGGTGTAGTGTGTGGATTTCCAACAGGGCACGCATGCGAAGAGCGGTCATAAGATAGACATAGAAAAGCTTAAAAGCTTATCACCGAATATCATTGATCTGCGGTCACCTTGGATAAGTGAACGAAACATCACGCGATTCTTATCTATGTTTTTGCATATCGAGATAAGAGTGCCGTTATGTAAAAGCTTTTTCTCTAGTATAGTTAGGGCATAGGAGAGCTTTGACATTATTTGACGAGCTTGAAAGCAATACGGCTGCAATCATAAGCCAAGTTTAATAAATATTTAAATAGTGCTGAAAATAAATAAAATCAAATCCCAGACGAATTATCGGGATTCATTTAATAGTGTTTAGTTATTTTATGCCAGGTATGTTATAAATTCAGAGCAGTGCAGTTTTTTTCATGAATTTATTACCCCCCCAGTGTCACGTGCCAGTGCGGCTAGTACCAAATTATGTAAGCGGCTAGCACCAGATTTTTTTTTAATCGGCTAGTACAGGATTATGTAATCGTCTAGCACCCTATTATGCAACCGGCTATCTGGAGGCCGAAATGGATGAAATATGGGAATTAACTAGTGCAGAGATTCGACGCGGGATCGCAATCTTTTGATAAATATTTTTTGGATTCGACGACAAGCCCCCTTTTCGCTACACGGAGAGAAAACTCCGGCGAATTATTTATAAATTTGTAACTATAAGAAGTGCAATTATGTGTATATTGGCCTGCTGAAATTTATACAAAGCTTTCAAATCCCTTATGTTAATTATGAAATTATTCTGCGGGAAAAAATATTGTATCTTAATGCGAATTTTGCACACCCTTTAGTTTTTTTTCTTCAATAATTAATATCTGAATATCCTTTGTTATTTAATTATAAATATATAGATTTATGTATATATATATAAGTGATATGAAAATATAAGGGAAAGAATTTAGATTGAATTAAATAATGATAACTTTGCGATAATATTCGAGCATGGCCAGGCTAATTTATTGTTCTATTTAAATTAATAATTATAAACATCTGTAGCTATTCCTGTCCTTGAGCTCAACGGCGGCGAACATCGGTGAGTGAATATCCCTAAATTAAATTTTAATAGTTTTGCGAAGCAAACAGTAAATTTTAGCAAGGCATGAATTGAATAATTTTAGATTAATAATAATTTTAACTAATGAAATCGCAAATTTTATAATTCCTTATTTAATTACTACATTAATCCCAAACGTAGTTAAACTGATTTATTGAATTTAACCTAATATTTTTAATTCTCTTCTATATATATCTAAATATAAATTGATATATACATATATTTTAATATGAATTCTAATGAAATTATATAAAGTAGCTGTTAAGGAGAAATTTTATAATGAAATAGAAATACCCGACTGGGAAAAATGAATCAAGTTCGCTCCAATTTAAATTTGAGTATTAGGAACTCCATGCAGGCTTAAGGCCATTACAGATCCGCCACCGAAACTTCAAATAGCCATGCTGGAACCACAATAGGTATCACATAGGATTGTGATATGGGGCGAATCCAACGTCGTAGATCTCGCCAAGGTCGGGTGGGTTAAGAATAGGGTATAATGAACATCTAATACCCTACAACTGATCAAAGTCATTCTCTCTCTCTCTCTTCTGAGCCTGTTTGCCTTTTAGGTGATTTGTTTCCTTAGTTTTCTTTTGGATTTGAGTCAGTAGGACAATCATCCGGGTTTTCTTTATTAATTAGCATCTAGTTAGTGCACTTAAATTTATTTTGATGATGTGTAGTATGGATACGTGAAAATAACCACCCCCATCCGTCGAGCTTAGTCTAAGATCACAAGAAGTGCACGCCCTTCACTCCCATCCATACGTCCCCAAGGTATATCCTCTGGACCTTGCAGTAGATCTTGCAATTTGGTTCTGTTTAACTACAGCCCGTACACCCCCACGTTAGAAGTTGGCTAACAACGTAGGGAGTTCAAACCACACCCACACATTACAATGTTCATTATACCCTATTCTTAACCCACCCGACCTTGGCGAGATCTACGACGTTTGATTCGCCCCATATCACAATCCTATGTGATACCTATTGTGGTTCCAGCATGGCTATTTGAAGTTTCGGTGGCGGATCTGTAATGGCCTTAAGCCTTCATGGAGTTCGTAACACTCAAATTTAAATTGGAGCAAACTTGATTCATTTTTCCCAGGCGGGTATTTCTATTTCATTATAAAATTTCTCCTTAGCAGCTACTTTATATAATTTCATTAAAATTCATATTAAAATATATGTATATATAAATTTATATTTAGATATAAAGAAGAGAATTAAAAATATTAGGTTAAATTCAATAAATCAGTTTAACTACGTTTGGGATTAATGTAGTAATTAAATTAGGAATTAGAAAATTTGCGATTTCATTAGTTAAAATTATTATCAATCCAAAATTATTCAATTCATGCCTTGCTAAAATTTACTGTTTGCGTCGCAAAACTATTAAAATTTAATTTAGGGATATTCACTCACCGATGTTCGCCGCCGTTGAGCTCAAGGACAGGAATAGCTAGAGATGTTTATAATTATTAATTTAAATAGAACAATAAATTAGCCTGGCCATGCTCGAATATTATCGCAAAGTTATCATTATTTAATTCAATCTAAATTCTTTCCTTATATTTTCATATCACTTATATATATATTTACATAAATCTATATATGTATTTATAATAAAATAACAACGGATATTAAGATATTAATTATTTAAAAAAAACTGAAGGGTGTGCAAAATTCGAATTAAGGTACAACGTTCTTTCTTCCGCCGAACAATTTCATAATTAACAAAAAGGGATTTGAGAGCTTTGAATAAAATTCAGCAGGCCAATATTCACATAATTGCACTTCTTATAGTTACAAATTTATCAATAATTCGCCGGAGTTTTCTCTCCGTGTAGCGAAAAGGGGGGCTCGTCGTCAAATTCAAACATATATCAAAAGATTGCGATCCCGCGTCTCTGCACTAGTTAATTCCAATATTTCATCCATTTCGGCTTCCATCCATTTCGGTTGCATAACCTGGTACTAGCCGGTTGCATATTAGGGTGCTAGACGATTACACAATCCTGTACTAGCCGATTAAAAAATCTGGTGCTAGCCGCTTACATAATTTGGTACTAGCCGCACTGGCACGTGGCACTGGGGGGTAATAATTTCATGAAAACTAAACTGCACTGCACTGAATTTATAACATACCTGGCATAAACTACTGAACACTTATTAAATGAATCCCGATAATTCGTCTGGGATTTGATTTTATTTATTTTTCAGCACAATTTAAATATTTATTAAACTTGGCTTACAATTGCAGCCGTATTGCTTTCCAGCTCGTCAAATAATGTCAAAGCTCTCCTATGCAAATCTAGCCCTAACTATGCTAGAGAAAAAAGCTTTTACATAACGGCACTCTTATCTCAATCTGCAAAAACATAGATAAGAATCGCGTGATGTTTCGTTCATTTATCCAAGGTGACCGCAGATCAATGATATTCGGTGATAAGCTTTTAAGCTTTTCTATGTCTATCTTATGACCGCTCTTCGCATGCGTGCCCTGTTGGAAATCCACACACTACAAACGGGAATAATATGAGGTAGATTTAAATTATGCAAAAGTTGAAAAAGATATGAAACGTAAGCCGAAACTTGTTAATCCATTAAAGAAAACAGGAAAAATTATACAAAAAGATGAAAAACACTGGCAGGAAATAAATAGGGGTCACAAAGTAATAAAACACAAGAGTAAATTTAAAAAACTTAAAAACGCAATTTTTCTCGTTATTCCAAAAATGTTGATAATTCAGACTCTAATATTGAAAGTGATAATAATAGTACCATGGACAACGTTACCATTAATAACGGCTCAACAAATTAGTATTGTCCCAATTATTTAAAAAAAATGGCTATAATATATATTGTAGGATCAGCTCACAAATATTTGTTTGGTACACTAACAGAAAAAGATAAAAAAGAGTTAGAAATAAAATTAAATAATATAAAAGAAAATATGATAGAAAATTCAGAATTTAATGAAATCATTGGTATAATAATTAAACATAAATTAATACGGGAAGAAGAGGAAAATGAGGCCTTGAACCTTTTTAGATACTCTTTACACATTTTTCTAGAATACATTGAAGAATTACAAATGGGGATTCAGTTAACAAGAATTGGAATATTTAATCCTAAAATATTAAAACATGAAGAGTTAGATGACATTAATGAAGAAAAAATTAGTAGATGTAATGGATCAAAAATATTTAGTAACTGACCAATGTATTTCAAAGATCCTTACAAATCAATTAGCAATTTGTCAACACACTTTTAATTCAGAAAAAGAATTAATAAAATACATTGAACCAAATATTGTAATAACATATAATTTAAGTAAAACGCAAATTAACCAAAATTGTGAATTATTTAATAAAACAATTGAAGGAAATAATGTTATACAATTAAGCCAATGTACACTCGAAATAAGAAATATCAAATTAGTGAATTTCAAAGAATATAAATGAATATAAAATAATATTGTCAAGTACCAATGTAACTCTAAATGAACCAACACCAATTTTAAAACTTAAAGAATCATTAATCAATCAACAAAAACAAGATATTGTCTACAAATGGATTGTATTTATAAGCCTAATACTTATAGTTGTAAGCTTAACAGTTTATATAATATTCACTTATAAGCGTTTAGACAACCACAAGGAATTTGTTGTCGAATTCAACAAGGATGTTGAAATTTATAAAGGAGGGGCGAGTATGTATCCGCAAATACACTTAATGTATCTGTAAATATCCTAGATAACGAATCCTCCATAAAACCAGTATACCCTGCCATACCTATCAAATCATATATAAACAACATTCCAGAGCCTACTGTGGGAATAATTCAATTAAACACAAACTAGCTAGACACAAACCCTTTCCCATAGCATTATCATTGGCATCCAGACATAAACATTTATCGACGACAGTAGACGTAAACATCAAACCCCTTTTGCTCCAAATTCATAAACAAGTCCCATCCTGGGAACCTACATGTCAGCATAAAACTCTGACCAATCAAAACTATTCAACCAAAGTCCATCTATGCTGTCAGCGTCGCTGTTACCTATAAAAGCTATAGTTATAAGAAAATTGAATTTGAAAAATCAGTTTTTAATCAAAGATCAATCAATAGGATATCTTTATAACTCATTCTTGATATTTAAAAAATAAAATTTATAATCTTAATTATTATTTTTTTATTTTAAATCGTGAATTAAAACATTTAATTTGTACAATAAATAAAAACAATGAGATTTCCATATTTTTACTCTAATACTCTACTCTAATATACCAATTGATTAAAAAATTAATCAATTGAAATGTATAGAATGAAACTGAATAAGAACTTCAAATTAGAGTTGAAATAAAATAAAAATCAGGGAACATATAAATTTGTTCAGAGAAGCAACATACAAATAATCAAAAACGATGAGATTTTCATATTTTCACTCTATTATACCAAGGGTTAATCAGATAATAAATAAGAACTTCATATTTAAAAAAATGTAATGCTCTTCAATAAATTATTAATTCAGAGGTCAACAACTTACAGTTAAACAAAAACAATCAGTTACCAATTTTTTAATGGTTAATTGGTTAAAGGAAAAAATTTAAGTTAAAATAAAGAAGGACTTCATATTGTAGATGAAATAAAATAAAAATCAGGCCCCGAATAAATTTAGCGACGACGACTACCAGAGGTCAAATCAATAATAAAAAAAAAAAACTTTCTAAATAAAAACGAAATAAGGAAAGAAGTCTGACCCTAGACAGAGTTTTATACTTGTTTTTTAGTGTTGACTAATTCTTAAAAAAATGAAATTTTCAGGGATTCACAGGATTAGCACAGGGCTTCCAGAAATTAAAAAAAAACACTAAAACTGCCACATTAAAAATTTATCCTTTAAGACTGTTATCTTTACTATCTGTATTTTTCTTTTCTCTATTTAATGTAAGACAGTAAGGTCACTTATGTCGTAGAAAGACAAGAAAGGATGAAAAAAGTTAAAAAATTCTCCCGCCCAAAACCGGCGAGTTTGACATTTAAATTGAAGCAAAGTAAAAAAACAAGAAAGGAAAGCTAACTTCAGACGGAGCCGAAGTTTATATACCCTTGCAGTTGAATCGCAGTCCGCTAGGTGGCAACACGCATCTAATATTTAGATATATAGCGGATCGTATACAGTCGACCGATCTTTATAAAATTTGGCATATCGAATTATTTTGCCCAAAGAGGAACCCATTGAAACTTACATCCATCTAACTTGAAAAACAACGAAGTAACGGCACATCCGATCAATCAGTTATATGGCAGCTATAGTATATAGTCGACCGATCCCGGCCGTTCCGACGTACAGGACGGACAGACGGACATGCTGATATCGACTCAGGGGGGTGATCCTGATCAAGAATATAAATACTTTATAGGGTCGGAGATGCCTCTTCACTGCGTTGAACACTTTGACCAAAATTATAATACCCTCTGAAAGGGTATAATAAGTTAAGTTAAGTTAAAGGGTATTAAAGTTATACATTATAAAAGATACCTCTTATACCTCGAAGCGGGCCGTCGCGAAGAATCGAGTCTTCTATGGCGAGGAATGAGTAATGGTGCCAGATGTGGCGGAAAACCAATAAGATTACTATATTTTTTTACTCTAATATACCAAGGGTTAATTGGTTTAAAAATAAATATATATTTAATAAAAATTAAAAAGAATTTTATATTTTATTTTGTAAAAATTTGTTTAAAAAATAAAACAACTAAAATATATTAAATTAAAATGAGTAAGAACTTCAAATTTGAATTAAATAAAAATAAAAATCAGGCTTCAAAAAATGGTTCAGAGAAACAACATACAAATAATCAAAAACGATGAGATTACCATTTTTTTACTCTAATATACCAAGGTTTAAGATTAAATATAATAAATAAAATTAATAAGAACTTCATACTTTATTTGAAATAAGAGAATCTCAGCCCACGAGGTGTTGCTACACTTTACCAACTGAAGAAATCGAATCTTTTAAACAAAGTATTTACTCAGTATAAGGGCCGTTGGGCTTGAGGGTGATGAGGGTCTATTAATAAAAACAATGATGAAAACAATGACATTATTTTTACTTTAATATACCAAGGGTTAATTGGTTTGAGATAAATATATTTAGTAATAATTAATAAGATCGAATCTTTTTAAACAAAGTATTTACTTAGTATAAGGGCCGTAGGGCTTGAGGGGATTAACAATGAACAATTAATAAAAAACAATGAGACTACCATATCTTTTACTCTAATATACCAAGGGTTAATTGGTTTAAAAATAAATATATATTTAATAAAAATTAAAAATAATTTCATATTTTATTTGAAATAAGAGAAAAGCAGACCACGAGGTGTTGCTACACTTTACCAACTGAAGAAATCGAATCTTTTTCAACAAAGTATTTACTCAGTATAAGGGCCGCAGTGCTTTAGGAGATAGAGCAATGTACAATAAATCAAAAACAATGAGTGTTGGGCTAAGCAGCCACCAGTAGGCTAATTAGAATATTGGTGATTTGTTTATCTGCAGCGGCATTTAATCTTCTCTTTTGTCTCCCAGATTCGCATGCACTTTGTTGTCATTTTGTAGCGCATGCGCTTTTGGGAACTTTGGAAGAGCTTCTGCGCCAAAGCGGTTCTTCTTCTTGTTGTATTTTAAGAGATGTTATTGACGGGCCGCTATTTGTTTTACTGTGCGGAATTAGTTCCATAAATTTGAATATAAACAATTGAATCTCATCTTTAATTCGGTCGCTATTAAAACGCTGATCGCTCAACATTGGTTGACGTGATCGTGCCCGAAGTTCAATCAGTTTAATTGCCCGAGAAACTACAAAAACTGCGGTACGAAAAACACAAAAAAAAAAAAAACAAACATCTCTTGGTTTCGATTTGCATCACTCGCGCTGGAGGATTTGCGGGATGGAATCTGGATTGTGGAATTATTGGATCTGCTGCCGCAAGCCGGGAAAGGATGCTGCGGAGAAGAGTATGGCACCCTTATGGCGCTGGAGTCAGTGGAGAAGCGTTTGCGTGAGCTGTCACCGCGCCTTCAAGAAGAGTTTGAGAAGCTTAACTTCAGCGAGATCGGGTGTGAGCTTTATTGAGATTTCGCAGCTGGCGACTGATGTGCAGGTGCAAAACACTCCATGAGAATGAATGCCCACTCCACACTTCTCGACGGTGCGGGTGTCTCACCCCTTGCCATACAAGCCAGCCTTATCCTTACCATCGTTGCCGATGCCAACATTTAGCGGCGGCTATTTTACTGGCCGGATTTCTTCGCCCTTTTTAAGACCACGATTGACAGCCATCCTCACCTAACAAAAATTTGGAGACGGTGAGAGCACTGTAAATTACTGACGGCCGAACGACGATGTGGCTCTTGACCTATTGCGCAATCGGTTTAGTAATCGGCGATTAATTTTCCAGTCTCACATCAACGAGATCTAGCAGCTTCGTGTGGTCGAGCCCAGGTTCTGTTGCTACGTTGCGGGAGCTGTTGGATAGGTTCAATGGGCATATGCGGGCTCTCATGAGTTCCGAATCAGCTGCCGAGATCCAAGGATGCTTGCTAATCCAGATTGTCCTTCAGAAGTTGGATCCTGCCACAAAAGCCAAGTGGGAAGACACTCTCGCCCGGAAACAACGACAGCCTTCCGTCTTGGGAGTCCATGGCACGATTCTTGCAGCAAAGGTGCCGGACTCTTGAATGCGTCGACTTTCTTTAGCTGCGGATCCACCAGCTAACCATGTGGGCCGAGGGAGATCTTCAAATAACCGATCGTCGTGCATGGTTATTAACGCCCGTCCAGCTCTATGCGCCCTGTGTGGTGTTTTGGCGCACGCGCTTCCTACATGTCCAAGCTTCATTGCCTTACCACTTAGTCAACGGTACGATGAAGTGCGACGACTGACCCGCTGCTTTGTATGTTTGGAGGATGGTCATTTTTGCGCGCGGATGTTCAGCTGCCCGTTGAACAAAGTGCAATCGCCGACATCATGCTTTGTTGCACCATTGCGGGCAGCTGCACGGCGGCACTGAGTTTGCTACGGATGGATCCTCCGTTAATGTGTGTGTGAAGTCTCGACTAACTACGTATTGTGCGAACCTAGAGGCGGTTATAGTGTCTCATATTGCGGACTGTCAGCCCAGCTTTAAAATTGATATTTCGAAATGGAATATTCCTCACGGCATAGCGCTGGCTGATCCCAACTTCCACAGACCGCATGGTCTGGACGTGCTAATTAGATTGTCAGTTGGCCAAATCCAATTAGGTTACTGCCTCCCAGTTGCACAAAATACACTATTTGGATGGGTGCTTTCTGGATGCAACGAACTATAGTGGGAGGCTGGATTGCACTATGCAGAAGGAGAAGAGGAGAAGAATCAACGTTCCGAGAACTCAGAATCAGAATTCCGAGGGGGAGCAAAGCATGGTCAAGGGTTTTGGAAGAAGTTGGTGTGCCTTTTTCACCCTGAGAGTTCTTAATCTTCTTAATGAAACTACGCAACCCGTGGAATATCCCTTAAAAGATGTGTCTGCTGCCCTTCCAAAGTTGTTATTGAAGGCCCACCCTACAATAGGGGGGAGGATGTTGGGCTAAGCAGCCACCAGATAGGCTAATTAGAATATTGGTGATTTGTTTATCTGCAGCGGCATTTAATCTTCTCTTTTGTCTCCCAGATTCGCATGCACTTTGTTGTCATTTTGTAGCGCATGCGCTTTTGGGAACTTCGGAAGAGCTTCTGCGCCAAAGCGGTTCTTCTCCTTGTTGTATTTTAAGAGATGTTATTGACGGGCCGCTATTTGTTTTAATGTGCGGAACTAGTTCAATAAATTGAATATAAACAATTGAATCTCGTCTTTAATTCGGTCGCTATCAAAACGCTGATCGCTCAACAATGAGATTACCATATTTTTTACTCTAATATACCACGGGTTAATTGTATAAAAAATAAAACAATTGAAACGAATTAATGAATAAGAGTTGAGTAAAATTAGAGTTGAAATAAAATAAAAATCAGGGAACATATAAATTGTTCAGAGAAACAACATACAAATAATCAAAAACAATGAGATCACCATATTTTTTTTACTCTAATATACCAAGAGTTAATTGGTTAATAAATAAGAACTTCATATTTGAAAAACTGTAATGCTCTTCAATAAATTATTAATTCAGTATTAGGGCCGCAATGCTTCAAGAGGTCAACAACATACAGTTAATCAAAAACAATTAGTTACCAATTTTTTAATGATTAATCGTTGAAGGAAAAAAATTAAATTAAAATAAAGAAGAACTTCATATTTTAGATGAAATAAAATAAAAATCAGGCCCCGAATAAATTTAGAGACGACGAATACTAGAGGTCAAATCAATAATAAAAAAAAACGATGAAACGATGAGATTACCATATTTTTTACTCTAATATACCAAGAGTTAATTGGTTTAAGAATAAATATAATAAATAATAATTAATAAGAACTTCATATTTTATTTTAAATTAAAGAAACGCAGGACCACAAGGTGTTGCTTCTTGTTATTCGGCCGCTATCAAAACGCTGGTAGGAGGAGGCGCTGCATCATAAAGTGAAGGCTGCGGCGTGGACTGAGGATTGTACCATTATGGCGCTGGAGTCAGTGGAGAAGCGTTTGCGTGAGCTGTTTACCGAGCTTCAAGAAGAGTTGGAGGAGCTTAATTTTAGCGAGATCGGGAGTGATCTGTATTGGAGATTCTCGCAGCTGGCGACTGATGTGCAAGTGGAAATTCAGGTGGAGGTTGCCAAGCGCTCCATGAGAATCGCTGCCCACTCCACACTTTCTCGACGGTGTCATACAAGCCAGCCTCCTCTTTGCCACCGTTGCCGATGCCAACATTCAGCGGCGGCTATGCCGAGTGGCCGATTTCTGTGCCCTTTTTAAGACCACGATTGACAGCCATCCCCACCTAACGAAAACGGAAAAGCTCCGGTGGCTCATTTCATGCCTGCTGAGTCAGCCTTAACGGTGAGAGCTCTGAAAATTACTGACGCGAACTACGATGTGGCCCTTGACCTATTGCGAAATCGTTTTAGTAATTGGCGTTTAATATTTCAGTCTCACATTAATGAGATCCTGCAGCTTCGTGTGTCGAGCCAGGGTCTGTTGCTACTTTGCGGGAGCTATCGGATCGGTTCAATGGGCGTATGCGGGCTCTTATGAGTTCCGGATCCGCTGCCGAGATCCAAGGATGCTTGCTTTTTCAGATTATCCTGCAGAAGTTGGATCCTGCCACAAAGGCCAAGTGGGAAGACACTCTCGTCGGAAGCAACGACAGCCTTCCGTCTTGGAGTCCATGGCACGATTCTTGGAGCAAAGGTGCCGGACTCTTGACTCTTTGGCGACTTATCCACCAGCTTACCAAGTGGGCCGCGGTAGATCTTCGAATAACTGATCTTCGTGCATGGTTATTAACGCACGTCCTGCTCTATGCGCCCTGTGTGATATTTCGGTGCACGAGCTTCCTTCTTGTTCAAAGTTTAGTGCTTTGCCAATTGAGGAGCGGTACGACAAAGTTGGATACGAGTTTTGTTGGATTCCGGTTCACAAGTGCACCTCATCTCGTCGCGGCTGGCGAATGAACTTCAGCTTGGCCGCTCCAAATGCTCCACAACGGTGGCCGATTTCGGCGGCGCTGGGTTTGAATTGGATGGAGCATCCGTTAATGTGTGCTTGAAGTCCCGCCTTATCACGTATTCAGTGGAAATTGAGGCTGTTGTAGCTTCACATATAACGGACTATCAGCCTAGCCAGGACATAGATGCTTCGGGCTGGAAGATTCCTGGCAATATGGATCTAGCTGACCCCAACTTCCACAAAACGCAGCGAGTGGACCTGTTGATTGGAGCCAGCTTATTCTTTGACCTATTGTCGGCTGGCAATATCAAATCCAATTAGGTCACGGGCTCCCATTGGTCAGAATACTCGATTTGGCTGGGTGGATGCTAGGGAAGACAACCCACGGAAAAACCACTGCAATGATGTGACTGCTGCCCCTTCCAACAGTGTTACTGAAGGCCCACCCTTCAACGGGGGAGGATGTTGGGCCAAGCAGCCACCAAAAAATGAATTTAAAATAATTATTTCTCCAATTGAAAATAAAATATAAAGTTCTTATTCATTTTTATTTATTATATTTATTCATAAATCAATTAACTCATGGTATATTAGAGTAAAAATTATGGTAATCTCATCGTTTCATCGTTTTTTTTTTATTATTGACTAGCAGTACCCTGCCACGTTTCGCTGTGGCATATTGTTGTTGCACGCATAAAAAATAAGTCAAACAAAAAAGAATAATTTTCAAATTAATTAAATTCTGTAATACTTGTGGGTATACAATATTCTTTGTTTCTCCTCCTTAATCATTCATTATTATTTCTGTATTTTAGTACATAGGTTGCTCTTCACTTAAGCACCTTGTGATACACGACATTTTTTGTTTTATTATCAGGCGCAAAAACAAACAACGCAGATGGTCTTCCGACCCGTGAACATGCCACGTATAATTGACCATGGGAAAAACATGAATGTTTTGTTATGTAAGTACAAAAATAAATACCTTAAATGTCGGATTAAAACCTCCTTCTTCGATAATGTCTGCCCCAAATGACGTCATTTGGAAACAACTATTGTATTTTCGAGTATTTGCAAGAAAGTGGCGTGATTCTTGTGTTTCGCCGCAAAGCAATGAATACAATGGCTCTTGTGGCGGAGTCAACACTGGCAATTTCACTTTACCATTAACGCAGCATAATCCAGGCGTTTCTCCGGAAAACTTTAATGCACCACAATACTCGCAAACAACGTCCATTTGCCCAATGCAAACGCTAGGATGCAAGCTGTAATCATTGCTGCAATCGTATCGAAACGCAGCTCGATTCAAATCAGCTAAATATCTGCGTCGCAAATTGAAATCTATTTGAGAAGCACGAAGTCGAGCCATACTATTGCGGCGCTGTTCACGTGCAATTTCTCGTTCTTCTTCAGTCCTTTCATATGCAATATTTTGTATTCTTCTTGCATTACGGCTTTGTCGGGAAAGATTCGACCGTCTTGGTCGCGGCATTATTAATTAAACTTCACTTCACTTCAATCCACTTGTTAATTATTTATTTAATAGAAATAGTTTTAATATTGATTTCAGCGCAACACAATCTTTTTGGTTCGTTGTTAAATTTGAGAGCCTGACTATGAATTTGACTTCGTTTGTAACTGACATTTTGACATTTGACATTTTCTTCTTAGCTGTCTGCCTAAATAAAAAAGTATGGGCCAGGGAGGAACGCTGTCGAACGGGACAAAAAGTATCCTATGTCCTTCTCCTGGCTCTAAGCTACCTCCCTACCAATTTTCACTCAAATCTGTTCTTCCGTTCTTGATTTATAAGTGGTGTAACATAAAACACGATGTTCTTTTATATATATAGATTTGACCTCTAGTAGTCGTCGTCGCTAAATTTATTCGGGCCCGATTTATATTTTATTTCATCTACAATATTACGTCCTTCTTCATTTTAATTGAATTTTTTTCCTTCAACCAACTAACCATTAAAAAATTGGTAACTGATTTTTTTTGATTACCTGTATGTTGTTGACCTCTTAAAGCATTGCAGCCCTAATACTGAAATAACAATTTATTGAAGAGCATTACATTTTTTCAAATATGAAGTTCTTTTTTATTATCCAATTAACCCTTGGTATATTATAGTAAAAAATATGATAATCTCATCGTTTTTGATTATTTGTATGTTGTTTCTCTGAACAATTTAAATGTGGCCTGATTTTTATTTTATTTCAACTCTAATTTGAAGTTCTTATTCATTTTCATTTAATACATTTCCATTGTTTGATTTTTTAATTTGGTATATCTGGTATATATATATATATATTTGGTATGTATATATTTAACTTGGTACGGCTTTTGTACTGAGTAAAAACTTTGTTTAAAAAGATTCGATTTCTTCAGTTGGTAAAGTGTAGCAACACCTCGTGGGCTGCGATTCTCTTATTTCAAATAAAGTATGAAGTTCTTAATAATTTTAAAAAGTTTTTAAGTTAATTTTTAAAAGTGTGCAATAAAGTATATATATTCTTGATCAGGATCACCTCCTGAGTCGATATAAGCATGTCCTTCTGTCTGTCTGCTAACCCTTGGTATATTAGAGTAAAAAATATGATAGTCTCATAGTTTTTGATTATTTGTATGTTGTTTCTCTGAAAAATTTATATGTGGCCTGATTTTTATTTTATTTCAACTCTAATTTGAAGTTCCTATTCATTTTCATTTAATACATTGTTGGGACTTGTGCCAGCATCAAATATCATAATTATTTCTATTTAATTCTCTATCGCGCTCTAATTGATTTGTGATCATTAAAGTGCTTAAAGGAAACCTTGTAAAGGAAAACTTGTTGCTGTTGTTTCCATTACATTGCACCTTGCACCAAAACAAATTGCATAATGGAGTCTGGAGACGTAGCTAGTGCATCGGTTCCTGCAAGCAGGGAAAGGCTTTTGCGGCGAAGAGCAGAGGTGACCTACCAGGAGATGGAAGCCCTGCATAATAAGGTCAAGGCTGCAGTGCAGAAGGAAGATTTGACCATCATGGTACTGGAGCCGTTGGAAATTTTGTTGCGCAAGAAATTTACCACACTCCAGGATGAGTTAGAGCGATTGAGCTGGAAGTTCTCCCAGCATGCCGCTGATGTGCGCTTTACATTCATGTGGGAATGGTAAAGCACTCCATGAGGGCACCTGCACACTCCACTCGTCTCGACGGCACCAATGGTCCCACTGCTTCGTCAATGGCAGAACCAACCATAGCGGTGGTGAAGGTGCAGGATGGTCTGTTGGAAAATCGTCGCTCATGCAGTCAGGATTACCCGCTGGACCGCGACATCCAATCGGGTTCTCAGGTTTTTAAATTGGAGCGAAACCTGAACAACGATCACGATAGCCAGGACGTGTCCAATTGCGTCTCACCAGTGCCCCTGCTATCCACCGCTCCACCCGTGGTCGCTATTTCAAGGTTGCTGCTGCTCCAGCCGTGAAGGCTCCCGATCCTGTAATCGAAAGGTGCGCCTACGCGCAATTTCGGAAAGAAGTCTTTTCACTCTCGCCACTCTATAGACGCCTGGCTCGAGCGCCCTCTAGATCTGGATGGACACGGCAGCCTGCAACTGAGAATTATGGTCCTTGAGATCATCAGCAATATTATGTGGTGATATTATATTATGTGATCCCATGCCTCTAAGGATTTTTGTTGAAAGATGGAATTCAACGGGGGGAGGATGTTGGGACTTTTGCCAGCATCAAATATCATAATTATTTCTATTTAATTCTCTCAGTGTAACTAGCCGCAGCGGTCCATTAATTGCCCGTTATCAGCTGTTCTTTTGTAGCGCATGCACTTTGGGAGCTTATGCACTTGTTTTTCGGCATTGTTTTGGATCGGCCGCGAAATTAGTTTTGGGGTTAAATTGACCCATAATAAATTGATTATTAAAATTGAACCTCGTCTTGTTAATTCGGCCGCTATCAAAACGCTGATAGCTCAACACGTATAATAAGAAAGTTATAAGATTATAAAAGATAGGCCGTCAGCCAACGGGTACTACATGGAGAGAAACGCATGATTTCATGTGCCGTAACTGTGTACACCGCTGGTAGTGCGTTTATACTCTCCACGTGAGGGCGGCTGGTAACAGGTCCCGGTAAGGTTATGGCCGACCCCTCAGTTTCAATCAGGCTTATCATGATAAGCGGGCTATGTCAGGATGGACGAACCCCTTCCCGCCTACTCGTGGGTCCAAGTATGAATTTGAACAAAAATATAAATAAAAATAGGGGAGAACGGAACTCCCCAAGAAAGTCCGGAAATGGGATCATGGATCCGTCAATCTCCAAGGCAAGTAGAGGTTAAAGAGATGCTGGGGTGGCGAAGCTGCCCACTGAGGGACAACGCCCGGAGGCGAGCTGCGCCGGTGTAGGGGGAGATGCCAAGGCCGACCCCCAAAACGGGGCCCACTATGGGACCACCGAACGGTGTGGGGGGGGCGAGACCCCAGGGTCGAGCTCCTCTCGCACCGGCGGTATCCCTAAGGAAGGCCCCGGTCCTTGCAGCGGAAGGGCTCCTACAAGGATAGGAGGAGAGCGGCCTTCATTCTGATGAGGGCAGACCCATCGGCGGAATCCAACCCCGACCAGGCTGAGATAATAAAGTGGGCGAGGGAAATCCTGCCTGACTTTCAGCCAGCAAAAGCGGAGTGAGACTGGATCCGAAGAAGCCGACAGAAGTAGGCGACTCTGCCAAGGATAGAGCACAAATACAGCGCCCCTAGCTAAGAAAAAAAAGGTGCAGAGGCAACAGAGCAACAGATCCTTCGCAGAGGTTACTAAGGGTAGGACCATCATTGGGGTCGTTGACAACGGCTCCAAAGATGGCCTGATCCCCAACGAGCTTTGGCGGAGGGTGGTGAACGAGCTGCATGGGCGCTTCATGGAGGAGATGCTCAAGAGCGAAGGACCTCCACCGGACTGCGAAGACGCAGGGTGGTACCAAGGTAGCATCAAGGTGATAGCATGCCAAGATGCGAGGTCTGTAAGCCTCTCGCATGATTGCGTCGCTTGGAGAGGTTTACCCAGGAGCCAGTCTGGAGGTGGCCCGCGTGTGGCTGACAGAGAAGCCGGTGGACCCGGCTCAAGATGTGCAACCCCATACTCCCTACGGTGGACTGGAGAGTCGCCAAGGTGGAGGAAGCAGTGGGACTAAGAAGGCAGGTCGTCCTCACTCGAAATGAGGAGACTGCTAGGATCCTGGAGGGTGCTGGTATCCGTATTAAGTACGGGTTCAAGCACGTAGCAGTGAGGATCTACAAGTCAGATGCGAAGAATAAGCCAGGAGGCATCGACTTGGAGATAGACGCGATAGAAGCGATCATGCATACTCGCAAAAAAGAGCCTTGAATGATGCATGAAGAGCCAGCAATGAAGATCATGTAGGTATAGAAGGCCAAGGCGGCCATCTAAGAATATGCTCGGCGTATATGGGTTATGACCAATTAGGACCCCCACCGCACTTGCTTCTCAGGCGGCTTGTGGAAGACAGCGAAAGGAGGAAAATCGACCTACTAATAGGATGCGATGCCAACGCTCATCACAGTCAGTGGGGAAGCTCGGACACAAACGAGAGGGGTGAGTCAATCTTCGATTTTATCCTCAGCTCTAAGCTTCTAGTGGGTAACAGAGGTTCAGAACCCACCTTCGTCATCAAGAACAGGAGAAAGGCATTACACTTGACATTACACTATTCGCGCACTCCCTGGCTGATGCAATCACCAACTGGAAAGTCCTAGACATTGAGATAGACATAGAGGTAGCCGTAAATTTTGAAAACGTCACCAAGAAAGAAGTTCGAAACCCTGGGAAGGCAAACTGGGAGCTCTATAAAAAGATTCTGGATAGATCCCTAGATGAACCACCTTCAGAGACTATCGAGTCTTATAAGGGGCTCAACGCCACGGTTGGAAAGCTTACTGCGACGAGCGCAAGAGCATACCACAGGGCCTGCCCCAAGAAAAGATTAGGTAGCAGCAGATCGAGGAAGCCTCCATGGTGGACCTCGTCGCTAGCCCCCTTCAAGAAAAATGCACACAGACGACGCGTGGGAGGCCTATAAAGCTGAACTCAGGCGGTATAACAAAGAATTGCGAAAGGCAAAGAGGGGTTGCCTGGGCCAATTTCTGCACCAATATCCAGGAGACATCAGAGGCCACCCGCCTTAGAAAGATTCTCTCTACTACAGCCCCCATCGTAGGTTATATTAAGAACACGGATGGGCGGTGGACAACCTCAAGCCAAGAATCCCTGGAGACCCTTGTCAACGCAAACTTCCCGGGTTGCTCATCGGAAGAAACAACCCAGGTGTTGCGTAGCCAGGGCCATCGGACTTACTCAACTACCTACTTAGTGACAGAAATAAATGGTCAATAGAAAGCTTTAAACCCTTCAAATCTCCGGGCCCAGACGGTATTATACCGGCTCAGTTATCCAAGGCCGGTATTCAGGCCGGGATCAAGAAAATCTTCAGTACAGTCTTCACTACTGGTATGGTACCAAAGGCGTGGCTGTGCACGAAGGTTGTATTCATACCCAAGGCGGGCAAACCATCCCACTGCACCCCTAAGGTCTTCAGACCTATAAGTCTTTCATCCTTCCTCCTTAATGGAAAGACTCCCAAGTCTCCATCTCCACCTACACATTAACCCAAATGACATCGCATGCTCTCAGCATGCTTACAAAAGGAGCCGATCAACAGGAACAGCCCTCCACGATATCACTATGATCGCCGAGCGAGCGATCAACCTTAAGGAATACGCACTTGTTGCTTTTCTAGACATAGAAGGGGCCTTCAACAACATCTTGCCGTGCTCAATAATTGATGCACTGACGGGACTTGGAATAGACGACCGATCAGTTCACCTAATACGGCAGATCCTGGTCAACAGGAGTGTCGAGGCTACTCTTGGAGGTTCGACTATTCGAAGATACGTCAAGAGGGGCACGCCGCAAGGAGGTGTACTCCCACCACTACTCTGGAACGTGGCGGTTAATAGCCTACTACGATCCTTGGAGGGTGGCGGCTGTAAGATCATTGCGTACGCGGACGATGTTGCTATTGCCTTCGTAGGGAAATACCCACAAACGCTATGCGACCTACTGACAGGGAAGCTCGAAGTTCCGTCGGCCAGGGCGCAAAGGAACGGGCTGGGAGTCAATCCGTCCAACACAGAGCTCGTGCTGTTTACCAGGAAGTACAAAATACCAAATCTAAGGCTTCCGAAGGTTCTAGGGGAAACACTAGTTCTTAGTGATAGTGCGAAGTACCTAGGCATCACACTAGACAGAACACTGGACTAGAAGCTGAACACCGCAGATAGGACTAAGAAAGCGGCAATAGCACTCTATACCTGCCGCAAGGCGGTAGGCCTGATATGGGGAATGTCCCCCAAGATAGTCAGATGGTTATACACAGTTCATCAGACCAATCTTATTCTATGGACTCCTTATACAGGGAAAGGTTCAGGAAGACGCAGCGCCTGGCGGAGGTCTGTATAACAGGCAGTCTATGTACTGCGGCGCCCTAGATATCATCCTTGACCTACTACCAGTAGAATTGATGGGGCTAAAGATAGCCACTCTGGCGGCAATAAGACTGCGAGAGGCGAATCTATGGAGCAAGAATAGTTTTGGTCATACCAGACTGGACCTACTTACAGAATCATCATCCCCTTGAGGGAGGAATGGGACGCCCGGACATCGGGACCGGAGGGCTCCATTCATATCTACACAGATGGATCAAAACTTAACGGCCAGGTGGAAGACGGTTACTTTTGTGAGCATTTGAGCCTAAAGGAGTCCTTCAGACTTCCTGACCACTGCAGTGTTTTCCAGGCTGTTGTAGTAGCCATTACGGAAGCACTGGAATCCCCGGCACAAAGGGGCAATCGAGGTACAATATGCATCTTCTCAGATAGTCAATCACTGGACGGATTCTCGTCCAATTCCAACTCCAGATCTCTCAACGAGATGGCTGAACAGCATGACATCTACTTCATTTGGGTTCCCGGTCACAGGGACCAGGAGGGAAACTGCTCTGCAGACGAATTAGCTAGGGCAGGGACTACCTACCCTCTCCTACCTGAGAAAGAATTTGTAGGCATACCCTTGGCTACATGCAGGCTAAAGTGCATGGAGTTTTTTGACCTGGCAGCCAATAGGAAATGGAGAAATCTCCAGACCTGTAGAACCTCACGTCTGATCTGGCCGACACGCTCTCAGAAAAGATCAGCGAGACTTATTGCTCTCACCAGACCAGACTGCAGCCTAGCGATTGGGGCAATAACTGGCACTTAATAGCACTTAAGCTGGGGCACTTGCCCCAGCGGTAACACAAGGAGCCCTAGCGGCTCAAGTGGAAGCGGGGGGTCTTTTATGACCCCCTAGCATCACCGCCATAACCTAACCTAACCTATAAAAGATACCTCTTATACCTCGAAGCGGGCCGTCGCGAAGAATCGAGTCTTCGGAAAACCAATGACATTACCCTATTTTTTACTCTAATATACCAAGATAAATAATATACCAAGAGTAAAAGCGGGCCTCGAAGCGGGCCGTCGCGAAGAATCGAGTCTTCGGAAAACCAATGACATTACCCTATTTTTTACTCTAATATACCAAGATAAATAATATACCAAGAGTAAAAATGTGTTTATAAAATAAAAGAACTAATATATTCTAAATTAAAATGAATAAGAACTTCAAATTTGAATTTAAAAAAAAATTAAAATCTGGCCACAAATAAGGTTCAGAGAAACAAAATACAATTAATCAAAACCGATGAGATTATCATATTTTTTACTCTAATATACCAAGAGTTAATTGGTTTAAGAATAAATATAATAAATAAAAATTAATAAGAACTTCATATTTTATTTTAAGTTAGAGAAACGCAGACCACAAGGTGTTGCTACACTTTACCAACTGAAGAAATCGAATCTCTTTAAAGAAACTATTCACTCAGTATAAGGGCCTCAGTGCTTTAGGGGATAAACAATGTACAATTAATCAAAAACAATGAGATTACCATATTTTTTACTCTAATATACCAAGGATTAATTGGTTTAATAATAAATATAATAAATACAAATTAATAAGAACTTCATATTTTATTTGAAATAAAAGAAAAGCAGATCGCGAGGTGTTGCGACACTTTACCAACTGAAGAAATCGAATCTTTTTCAACAAAGTATTTACTCAGTATAAGGGCCGCAGTGCTTTTGGGGATAAACAATGTACAATAAATAAAAACAATGAGATTACCATATTTTACTCGAATATACCTAGGGTTAATTGGTTTAAGAATAAATATAATAAATAAAAATTAATAAGAACTTCATATTTTATTTTAAATTAGAGAAACGCAGACCACGAGGTGTTGCTACACTTAACCAACTGAAGAAATCAAATCTTTTTCAGCAAAGTATTCACTCAGTATAAGGGCCGCAGTTCTTTAGGGGATAATCAATGTACAATTAATCAAAAACGATGAGATTATCATATTTTTTACTCAAATATACCAAGGGTTAATTGGATAATAAGAACTTTATATTTGGAAAAAATGGAATGTTCACAATTAATTATTAATTCAGTATTAGGGCCGCAATGCTTCAAGAGGTCAACAACATACAGTTAATCAAAACCAATCAGTTATTAATTTTTTAATGGGTAATTGGTTGAAGGGAAAAAAATTAAATTAAAATAAAGAAGGACTTCGTATTGTAAATGAAATAAAATATAAATTAGGCCAAAATAAATTTAGCGACGACGACTACTAAAGGTCAAAACAATAATAAAAAAAAATTCTAAATAAAAATGAAATAAGGAAAGAAGTCTGGTCGAGGCCTAGAGCCCGACTGAACTATGAACCGACCCGGGACAGAGTTTTATACTTGATTTTTAGTGTTGACTAATTCTCAAAAAATGAAATTTTCAGCGATTCACAGGATTGGCACAGGGCTACCAGAAATTTAAAAAAACATTAAAACTGTCACATTAAACATTTAGTCTTTGAGACTATTATCTTTACTATCTTCATATTTCATTTCTCTATTTTATATCATATAAAAAAACCATTGACGAGGTAAAGAACCGGTGACGAACCTGCATACGAAACCCAAAAAATCTGATATCAATTTTAGTGACGAAAATATGCTATATAGGTGTACAAAATTGCATATAAAAATATTCTTGTTCGGCACGTGACTGATTTTTTTTTTTGGTTTTTCTTGCACGTGCCGAACAAGAATATTTTTTATTACGCAATTTTTTAATTAAAAAATTTTAATTAAAAATTTGCCCAAAAATGTATTTAAAATCCAAAATTGTTTCGTAGTTGTGGGAAACCAAATTGTTTTAACAAATTAACAGATGAGAGGCCTATCCTTATGAGAGTTCCACTATATAATAAATTATAAAAAAAAAACAAGAAAGGAAAGCTAACTTCAAGCGGAGCCGAAGTTAATATACCCTTGCAGTTAAGCAGAAGCTTATATTATTATTTTATCGGATCGGATATTATCGGATCCTATATAGTTGTCCGATCCTTATGAGTATTTCACCATCAACAAAATTTCTAATAAAAATATTGGAAACAGCCCCAAGCATCTTTAAAAATAGAAAGGTTGTTGGTTTGCCTTGTTTTTTTTTTTAGCTTTTAATCCATGATTTGGCCCAAAAACGGTGGTGGCTGTAATTTAAGTAAAGCAGAGTTTTATTTATATGCATTATATGCTCAGTGGGGGCATATGCATATAAAGCTTTCTACTCGTAAAATTTTGCATTTGTAAGTCTTCTCATTAATATATGAGACACTGAAACACAAAGCAGAATTACATCAAAATCAAAAACGAAGTTCATGATAAGCCGAGTGGGGAGCGTTGTCAGTGAGCCATATTTTTCTAACACGGGAGGGCCTGAGTTCTAGTCCTAATTGAGCCAAAGTTTCTATTTTACTTTTTAAGCCCTTTTTTTATTTGGATTTTATTTTTAAATAAATAAACTAAAAGCTGCGAAGATATAATCCATATTTTTAAGGGTATTGACCAAATATATGCAGACTCCAAAAAGCAAAGTTGCCAATCAAATAAACACACATGTATAAGTAAATCCAAGCTTCACAGGAGGCTGGACAAAATTGGTAGCTGCACTTACACTATATCTTGAGTTAACGAATTTTGCCAGATATAAGCGATATATCAAAAATTGCGTCATCTCAAGAGCTATCTCCACGTATATGAATATGATCAAATGAGCCAATTTTGAAAATAATTTTTTATACCCTTGCAGAGGGTATTATAATTTTGGTCAAAAGTGTGCAACGCAGTGAAGGAGACATCTCCGACCCTATAAAGTATATATATTCTTGATCAGGATCACCTCCTGAGTCGATATGAGCATGTCGGTCTGTCCGTCTGTCCGTCTGTCTGTCTGTCTGTCTGTCTGTCTGTCCGTCTGTCTGTCGGTTTCTATGCAAACTAGTCTCTCAGTTTTGAAGCGCTCGAGTTGAAACTTTGCACACACCCTTCTTTCCTTTGCAGGCAGTAAATAAGTCGGGACCGGTCGACTATATCCTATAGCTGTCAGATAACTAATTGATCGGAAATGCCATAACTTCGTTGTTTTTCAAGTTAGAAGGCTGGGACTTTCTATGGATTCTAATTTTTTGCAAAACGTATACGATACTTTTCATAGGGATCGGCCGTCTATTTCCTAAAGCTGCCATATAACTGATTGATCGGAAATGCCATAACTTCGTTGTATTTCAAGTTAGAGGGATGGGATTTTCAATGGGTTCCTCTTTGGACAAAATAATTCGATATGCCAAATTTCATAAGGATCGGCCGACTATATACGATCCGCTATATATCTAATATTATAAGATGACCAAATATATGCAGACTCTAAAGAGCAAAGTTGCCAATCAAATACACACACATGTATAAGTAAATGCAAGCTTCACAGGAGGCTGCACAAAATGGGTAGCTGCACTTACAGGACTATATCTTGAGTTAACGGATTTTGCCAGATATGAGCGATATATAAAAAGTTGGGTCATCTCAAAAGCTACGTTTTTACTACGTAGCTACCTTTTTATACACGTGCAATATAAAAAGGATCAGTAGAGCAAATTTTGAAAAATAATTTTTTTTCTTTAAAAAGAAGTTTATTTTTAGTGTGTTTTTTTTTACTATATAGACGTTTAGTCTCAAAGAAAGCGAAATTGATATTTAAAAAACCATTTCAACGGTGTAAAGCTCTTTTTAATATCTTTCTTAATTATAAAGTTAGGAATTTTTCATTAATAAAGTTTTTTTTTTAATTTTTTGACGTAAGCTTAAGGTATTTCAAAAAGTTGTAGAACAATAGTTGCTCATATGATAGTAACAAACATTTTCCAATTTTTTTCAGAATTGTTAAGAAAAAAATAGTGCAAACAGACAAACCGACAAACCGACAACTGGCTTCATTTTGAAGAAAAAAAATCGAATTTTTCGAATAACTTGGATTGGTACTTGTTGGATCGGGTCGATTGAGGTTAGAGGTGGAGAACTATCGATAGTCGGCGCCATCAATAGCCGGCGATTGTTTTTCTTAAACCCTCGATAGTGTCGATAGTGCCATCGATAGTCACCGATACTATCGTCCGACATTAACATATTTTTTTTCAAGGCATTTGGCAAGTTTTTGGTCGTCGGAATTTTTGAAATATTTCCAAACATGTGAAATCTTACTCCTTTTTTAGTTACCCTGCTTATTAAGAACAAAATCCTTTTCAGAGTCTGTGCTGGTGCAATCGCAGTCTTGCTTTTATGGACTAGGCGCAATAGGCTTTGCGGACCTCCGACGTATACCTTAAATTCGCCATCAAAATACTTATGTAGAATACATTAAGCATACCTTTTTTTAAAAAGCGATCCATATTTAATAGTTCCTTTTTAATTACCGTCAATTTTACACCAAATTTTTCAATTTTTACACAAGCGAATATTGAAATTATTTTAGCGATGTGAGACGCCAGCTATCGAAGGCACCATCGATAGTGGTTGAGTCACTATCGAACGTGTCTGACACTATCGATTGCGGCTCGATAGCGGCCAACCATCGATAGTGTCGATAGCGCCATCGATAGTTCTCCTCCTCTAATTGAGGTACCAATTGACGCGTATTTAGCTCTTGAATGTGAATTTATAAAAATCTGGGGACTAAATTGTGTCCACCAGCCCCACTTTAGTCATACAAAATTTTTTTACTTTCACCCTAATTTCTCCAAAACCAAATAACTTTTGGAATATGTTTCGACAAAAATTATCTAATTGAAACAATACCTTTCGATTGGTATATAATTAATTTAGATCGGTTGCCTACAGAAAATTTTTAATTCTTTGGCTATATATAGAGTTTACTCGCGCACGCCAAGGCATGCAGGTCATCACCTCGTGGACTTCCGTCACAGTGATAAGTTAAGACGGTTACTTAAGTCGTAGAAAGAAAAAAAAGGATGAAAAAAGATGAAAAATTCTCCCGCCCAAAACAGCCGAGTTTGAAATTTGAATTGAGGCAGTGTAAAAAATAAGAAAGTTATAAGATTATAAAAGATACCTCCTATACCTCGAAGAAGGCCGTCGCGAAGAATCGAGTCTTCTATGGCGATCAATGAGTAATGGTACCAGATGTGGCGGCAAAACCAATCAGATTACCATTGTGAGGAGATTAGATCTCCCACACGCCAAGACAGGTGGCAAGAGGGGCCTCCGCGCTCGAAGGTGATAGGAGAGAGCGGGGAACGGAGCGGCCCGCGACTGGGCAGCTGTGTTTAGAAGAATGCAGAAAACACAGAAATGCATTTTGGGAATGCACAAAGGGGGGGAGCGCGGGGATATCTGGAGGATTGACCTGCACAATAACAATACGGATCGGAGGCCCAAGCGGGGCAAACGGGGGGGCAAGTAAAGGAAGCCCGCCGAGAGAAATGCGGCGGGAATTGGAGAAAGCTTACGGAGAAAGTAGATGAGCGATGGATTAACGGCAGGAAGAAGATTTGCAAGGATTAACGGGCGCCTCTGGCACTATATAAGGAGGGCCCCTGGAGTAAATCGAGACCGAGTCTTCTAGGGAAGCTGGAAGAGTTGAGTGGAAGACCCCCGTTTGTAAGTCTGACATTCAAGCGGGAAAGTTTCCTTGGAGGAATTAGGAGTATAGGCTAAAGGACCCCCCGTGGGTAAGTCCGACAGTCTCAAGTGCGGTATTTAGAGCGAGTGCGAAGGATCTGCGAGTCAGTAGCTAAAGGATCCCCTGTTCGTAAGTCCGGCGGCGGTACGCGAGTCAGTCAAGCAATAGAATTCCAGGAACAATAAGTCCAGGTGTTATCCTGTGAAGCAAGGGATAGCCAGCTCGGGCACACAAGCCTAACAGTGAAACCAAGCAGGGACACCCAGGGAAAGTCGCTAGAATCCTGATCCAGGCGCTGGGGCGTATGCACAGCGTATCACCTGGAGTTAAAGGAGACGTGACGCCAAAACCTCTGGCCTGCCATAGATCCTGCGGGGCGTATGCACGCAGGTGTTTGGAGGCGAGTGACGAACGCGACCAGGGGTGTGTCCTGCGGGGTAGGTAGGCCCTTCGTGACCTGATCCGGCCGCTAAGCAGCGAAAGGCATATCCTTCCCGGCGTATGCCTGGGAGGTGAGCCGATCGGCCTGTTAACACGGATTAGGTGCCGGCCACGGCGAAAGGGCCGAAGATACCGAAGGTCCACGGCACCCGCAAAGGAAGAGCAGCAACAGAAGCGGCGACGACGAGGGAGCAGCAGCGACGACGAGGGAGCAGCCACGACGACGAGGAAGCAGCAGCGACGACGAGCGAGCAGCGGCAGCAGAAGAGCAGTGAAGAAGGCAACAGCAACAGCATAGGCACCGCAACCCACAGCCCGTGAGTCCAAACGAAGGGAACCGTGAGCCGTTTCGGCGCCAGGCACCAAGACCTTACGACCTGCAGGGCGCAAGCTTTGGGAGGGCGTGTGTATTGGCACCAACCCGGAGCGGGGATCGGGGATCGACGGAAGGACGAGCGGTCTGTCGGCTGAGCCAAGCGGCCGGTGAGATTCACCCTTTTTGTAAACATAGCATAATAAAGGGAACTTGATTTAAACTAAGCTTACCGTGTTATTTCTGGGATCGGGCAAATCACGTCGAATCTATAAATTTGGTGGAACGTACCCCAAACTCTGTGAGCTAGTCGCGGCATTTGTTGCGAACAACCAATAGCAAAAACAGTTCGTTACACCTGGCGCCCAAACTACGTGATTGCTTTAGAGTCTAGGAGTAACACAGGTTCAAGATGGGGAAGAAAAATTGGATTTACGCGCTTCGCTAAGAGGAGTTGTGCGAAGTGTGAAGAGAGCTCGGTCTCCCAGCGGATGGAACCCTTGAGATCATGAGGGAACTTGTTGCAAGGTGGGTCGACGAGACGAAGGACGACGAAGTGATGGTGGTTGCGAGTGGATTTGAGGAAAAACAAGCGCAGAGGTCCACGTCGAGGCAGAGATCCTCTCGAGTTCGTGGACCGAGTAGCATGGTCTGCCAAAACATACGGGATGGATATAAACACAATCCCGCGGGCAATGCCAGAACTACTCCAGGGCGAAGCGCAAAAGTGGTTCTTAATGAACGATGAGGAGTGTACCACATGGAAGGAGTTCAGAAGGAGCTTCGAGGCCTTTTTCCTGCCAAAAGGGTACTTTAAGAAACTGGCAGACCAGGTTCGGTAGCGGAAACAGCAAGGAGGAGAACCATTTAAAGAATACATGGTAGACCTTCAGACGCTAATGAAGTCTTTAGGAAAGTCCACGAAGGAGGTCATCGAAAGGCTAGTGGAAAACTGCATGCCGCGCATGAAAATGTTCTTGAGGCCATACGCATGCGCATCGCTCGAGGAGGTGATGGGTCTGGCCGAAGAATTCGAGGAGCTGGCCTTGGAAGAAGAGGTTTTTAACAGGCAAGCCGCCACGGTAGACAGAGGGTGGCCAAAAAAAGAACGGCTCCAGAAGCCACCGGAGCAACAGAGCCCCCCAGGAAATTGGGTGGGGGCAGAGATGGCAGCCGGAGGAGCAACGCCAAATTCCACAGCAACAGCCGCCGAGCCAGCAATGGACAGGCCCAAGGCAACAGCAGCCGAGTCAACGATGGGCAGCAAACCAAAGTCAAAGGCAGCCGAACATGCAGTGGGCAGCGACGCCTAGACAGGGACATGTAGAAAACCCAGCACAGTCATGCAACAGATGCGGAGGCATGGGCCATTGGGCCAGCGGGTGCAGGAACCCTAGAATTTTGTTCTGCAGGATTTGAAAAAAAATTTGAATATGTTAGTGTTATGCTAGTGTATATGCTAGTGTTGCCAGGCATAGGAGACAGCGCGGTGCTTGGATGGGATTTCCTCGTAGAATTCGGAACAACAATAAACTGCGCAGGCCACCAAGTCACGATCCCAAGAAGAGAAAGATGAAGCGGATGCCTGGAGGATAGGCTGTTCATAGCCATAACTGGACCCTCGGAGGAGTGGGAGCGCGAGCGGGACAAAAAGTTCATCAAAGAAAAAATGGCGGCGTTCACAAACCAAAAGGGTTGTTCAAATATAACCCAGCATAGAATCACGATGAAGGACGACATCCCAATAAAACAAAGATATTACCCAAAAAACCCCAAAATACAGGAGGAAATCAATGGAAAAGTGGAAGAGCTGCTAGAGAAGGGATGTATCGAGCCGTCCAATAGCGCCTACAGCTCACCCATTGTCATGGTGGGGAAAAAGACGGGTCATTGGAGGATGTGCGTGGACTTTCGGCACATCAACGCTAAGTCAGTAAAAGATGCGTACCCTATGCCAAGGATAAACTTCATACTGAAGCAATTGAGGGAAGCAAAATTTTTCAGCAGCTTGGCCCTTAAGGATGGCTACTGGCAAATCCCACTGGAGGAAGGGAGCAGGAAATATACGGCCTTCACGGTACCAGGGAAAGGTTTGTACCAGTGGAAGGTGATGCCGTTCGGGTCCATTGTAAACTCAGCCTCGGCAACGTTTCAAAGATCTTTATACCAGGTCATAGGCCCGGATATGGCTCCGCACGCATTTGCATATCAGGATGACATCATCGTGATCGGACGCACAAAAGAGAAGCACATGGCGAATTTGAAGGAAGTAAGAAGTTCCCTTAGAAAGGGGACAAAGTGGGAATGGACGGCGAGACACCAAGAGGCGTTTGAGAATCTAAAGTCGAGGTTAGCAGAGGATCCAGTGCTGGCATGCCCGGATTTCTTGAACAAATTTTTACTGCAAACAGACGCGAGTGACTACGGCGTGGGTGCAGTTCTGACGCAGGACATTGATGAGGGCGAGCGAGAGGTCGCTTACGTCATTCGAACGCTGATAGGCGCTGGAGGGGTACCAGTTCGCCGTGATTATGGATCATATGGCTCTGAAGTGGCTGAACAATATAGAGAGCCCACTTGGAAGGATCGCAAGATGGGTCTTATAGTACCTGGTGATGAGGAAAAGTCGACTATCTCAGAAACGTCCTTTTTAAAAGGATTACTTTTGCCGTAACCATGAGTAGGCCTCACATCTTCAAGAAAGGATTCCCGACGCCTACATATCTCTCTTAAATCAGAGACGGAGCTAACTTCCACGTTTAAGATTTCGTGCCGGATCTCCGGACTCAAATTATTTTTGAATATCGGACTAACTTTGCCGAACCCCACGGTTGTTCGAGCTGCTCTGTTAACACTGATACACTGTCAAAGAAACAATCAAAGCTTTCATTGGGTTTTTGCTTCCGGTTACATATCAACTCCTCGATATCGCCGTGATCTCTTCCTTGCCTAAATTGCATTCGCAGAGCCTCGCATAATCTGTCCCAACGAACTACACCAACAGACTTGTGGAACCTCCAATAGAATTCATTAGCTTTGCCTTCAAACAAGACATTTGCATTCCGGCATAGTATCCCGAAATTCCCTTCCAAATCCCTTCCCCTTCAACTCTGTATATAAAGTGTCCACTGTTACACCGGGTCTGAGCAGTGCCTGCGTCATTGGACGAGGTACCATTCGCCTACGCAGACAGGCGCCTACGCAGTCTAGCCTTTCGGACAACATAACTGAGAGTCGTCTCTCCACTTCTAATAACGTCAGATCGTTTACGATCAGCTTCTACAGGTCTTCGTAGCCAGCAAAGTGCTGGGATTGCGACCCCTTTCGTGAACATTTGCAGCATTAGCGCTGATATACGGGTCGCTAGCGGCTAAACTCTTAGTAGGTTCCGATTGTTGCATACAAGATCTTGACCGGGTTTCGCGTGCGCCCGGAGCCTTACTCCCAGATAGCCCACATTGATATTTGCAAACTGGACAGAGTCTGCTTTTTTGAAAATGGGATTCTATACACCGCCTACAAAAATGTAGCATTTGTTTCCAGGTCTGAATCTACGCAATGCTTTATGTATCTCGGAAAATAAATAAAGTTAAAAGTTCGGGTTTTCGCTATTCAATTTAGGTTAATACCCTGCTCGCAAGCTTGTGCATTAAGTTCCCATTAAATTTAGACTAGTGATACCCTTATTACGAGAGGAATAGAAATGATTTCCATGAGTGTTAATTTCAGCCGGAAAGACTACTAACCGCAGTTGTATGTGATCTGTGTTCACGCACTTTTTTTTAATTATTTTTTTTTTTTTATTCCTGTTACTCCGCTTGGGAGCTTAGGGCATCCACAAGTGCATTCCACCGGACCCTATTCTGCGCTGTTCTCTTTGCCAAGTCCCAGGTGATGTTATTGTCATCGAGTTCGCGTACTGTTGATCGGCGCCAGGTTATTCTGTCTTGACCTTTCCTTAGTGCGTGACCAATCCATTTCCATTTCTTGTTCTTTATCTGCTGCTGGATTGGTGCTTCGTTTGTGCAGCGCCACAGATCATTATTGGTTATTCTATTTGGCCAGAATATACCACATATGATCCTAAGGCACTTATTGACGAAGGCTTGCAGCTTTACTATCATTCTTTGCGATGTCAGCCAGGTTTCCGATCCATACAGCAGTACGGATTTGATGCACGCATTGAAGATTCTCAGGTTTGTTTTTCTGCTGATCTGCTGGTTTCTCCATATGCAATCTCCCGAAAGCAGATTTGGCTTTGCTTAGACGGTTCTCCATGTCTTTTTCCACTCCCCCGTTTGCGGATATAACGGTGCCTAGGTATACGAAGCTGTCGACATATTCGACACTTTTCCCGCATATGGTGATCCTGCTTTGGTGGGAGTGGAGGATCCGCATCGCTTTAGTTTTTGCTGCATTAATGGAGAGTCCAACTGTTTGGCCCGAGTTTCGAGGTCACTGCATTTGGCTTGGATGTCGGTGAATCTATGAGCTAGGAGGCAGATGTCGTCCGCGTAGTCCAGATCCTCTAGGTGTCTGGTGATGCTCCATGTTATGCCGCGGTTCGATCTGCACACTTCACTCATAATCTCATCGATCACCAAGTTGAACAACAGCGGTGACAAAGGGCATCCTTGCTTGACGCCAGTGTTCGTCTGGAAGGGCGCACTGATTTTACCATTGTGCAGTACCGCCAAATCCGCATCATCGTACATAGCTTTCACTATATTTATGATATTGAGTGGTACTCCCTTCCTTGCAAGCGCCCGCCATATCGCTGCTCTATCTACTGAGTCGAACGCCTTCTGGAAACCAATGAATAGGAGGTATAGCGGCGCGCTCTAATTATTGCAATCACTGAGGTCTTCTTCCTTCGATGTCGTAATTTCTTTCCTTTCTTTCATTGTAATTTTACGATGATGCCTTTCTTCCAGGATGGGGGGATTCGCTCGTTCTCCCATATGCTCTCGAAATGCGGGTGCAACGTTTCGGCCATTAGAAGCGTGTCAACTGGGAGCAGTTCTGCGGATAAACCGTCCTCTCCGGCTGCTTTGTTGTTCTTCAATTTCCAGATTGCATCACTAATTTCTCTAACAGATGGTGTCGTGTGAGGAATTCTGGTGTTGGGTACAATACATCTGAAGTCGTCATCTGCGCTGCTCGCATGCTCTGAGTGATCTGATCTGATCTCTGATTTCTAGTGTTGTCGCCATCTGCGGATCTGGGCATCATCATCGACAAGGAGTGTTTCGTTGACATCTCGTACTGGATGGTTCTGCTTTTGGTAGCTTCCAGATAGCTTACCGATTGTCTGGTATAGTGAGCGCATGTTGTTGGCATTGGCGGCGCTCTCTGCATTTTCTGCAAGTCAGTCTATCAGTGCTCTCTTGTCATTTCTGGCTGATTTCTTCACTAGCTTGCAGAGTTCCTTGTATTCATCCCGTATTCTTGTATTCACATCTTGTATTCACTTGCGCTCCCGCTCCGCCCTAAACTAACTTATACTAGACTTCATAACATTCCACTTAATTATCTACATTAATTATACACCGGCCCCTTTGAAGGCCTTCATTAGGCTTCAACTTCTGGCAACCTCGCCAGCTTGTGGACTGCTCTACTGAATACTGCTCCTCTACTCGTCCTGACGTCGGCGACCCTGACCCTTCCGTCCGCGCCGGCGTGAGTCTCGACGACCCTGGCGGTGATCCACTGCTGGGGCGGCTGGTTGTCCTCGGCGACCAGGACCAGATCGCCCTTCCTGGCGTCCTCCTGCTCCCGCTACCACTTCGACCGCGCCTGTAGGCCCAAGACGTACTCCCGGGACCAACGCTGCCAAATCGTTTGCTTGATTGACGAGACAAGCCGCCATCGCCGCAAGCACGTTAGACCCTGCTGGTCCGGGGTCCGCGGTGCTGGTGGGGCGATGAGCGGCCCCTCCTGTCAACAGGTGCCCGGGAGTCAACGCCTCGCCGTCGCTTGGGTCCTGACTGAGGGCGCCCAGGGGCCTCGAGTTCAGGACGGCCTCGACTCCAACGAAGACGGTCTGCAGCTCCTCTGCGGTCAACTTCGCGCTGCCCACCGCTCGTAGGAGTAGGTGCTTTGCAGACTTCACTCCTGCCTCCCATAGTCCGCCCATGTGCGGAGCCCGCGTCGGTATGAACGCAAATACGCATCCTTTTTTTGATGCGTATTGCCGCAGCTCGTCCGCTTCGCTCTCGATCTGGTGCCGCAGTGCCGCGAAGTGGCGACTCGCTCCGACGAAGTTCGTCGCGTTGTCGCAGTGCACGATCTGCGGACATCCTCGGCGCCCAACGAACCTTTGGAAAGCCAATAGAAAGGAATCAGTTGACAAATCGGAAACTACTTCTAAATGAACTGCTTTAGACGCAAAACAAACAAACAGGGCAATGTAGGACTTGTATGGTGGCCTACCACGAATTTTCAATGTCGTCTCTATAGGGCCACAGAAATCCACGCCACATATGGAAAATGGGCGGAGAGCACGAACTCGATCTAAGGGTAAATCTCCCATGATTTGAGTCATCAGATGAGGCTTGCATTTAAAACAGCATATGCATGACCGCACTATCTGACTGCAGACTTCCTGCGCGTTTACTATCCAAACGCGCTGTTGCAAGAGACTAACTAGTGCTCGTGGACCCACATGAAAATTCGACTCGTGCAAGAATCGGACGTAGCTCTGAACAAATTGAGAGCGCTTCGTCAACATTACTGGAAACTTGGCATCGTACGAAATAGGAGCATTAGCTAGTCGCCTCCTGACCCGCAACAACGAAAAGGTAAGCCCAGCCTGCAACAATAACAACAATATTTTTTCTAACATTTTTAATTTTCTCTTGATACTCGTGCTCTTGGACTATCTGGACAATTTTATTAAAAGCGTCTTGATATTCGACAGGTGAAGGTACATTATCAGAAGAAACTACTAATTTTTTACACTTCTTTATAAAGCGGACCATGTAAACGAACACTCACAGCAGTTTTAAGTGAGAGGAAAATCCTTCTATCACTTCCAACAAATATGAGGTAGAGACCATTGCAGTCAGTCCGACCGCACTCTTCTTTGCTTCCATCTGCAAAATCTTTGGTGACGGATCAAACCGAGGGCTCGTTGGCCACTTATCTTCCGGCTCCGTTAAAAACGATGGACCTGTGAAACAAACTGATTCTATCGTTTCCTTCACGTCTCCACCTCTTGACACAATATTTGCCGGGTTCTGTTTAGTTGGTACATGCCGCCACGTGCTTTCCTCTGACCACTCTTAAATCTCAGCAACTCTATTTGATACGAGTTGGCGCACTGATTTTACCATTGTGCAGTACCGCCAAATCCGCATCATCGTACATAGCTTTCACTATATTTATGATATTGAGTGGTACTCCCTTCCTTGCAAGCGCCCGCCATATCGCTGCTCTATCTACTGAGTCGAACGCCTTCTGGAAACCAATGAATAGGAGGTATAGCGGCGCGCTCTAATTATTGCAATCACTGAGGTCTTCTTCCTTCGATGTCGTAATTTCTTTCCTTTCTTTCATTGTAATTTTACGATGATGCCTTTCTTCCAGGATGGGGGGATTCGCTCGTTCTCCCATATGCTCTCGAAATGCGGGTGCAACGTTTCGGCCATTAGAAGCGTGTCAACTGGGAGCAGTTCTGCGGATAAACCGTCCTCTCCGGCTGCTTTGTTGTTCTTCAATTTCCAGATTGCATCACTAATTTCTCTAACAGATGGTGTCGTGTGAGGAATTCTGGTGTTGGGTACAATACATCTGAAGTCGTCATCTGCGCTGCTCGCATGCTCTGAGTGATCTGATCTGATCTCTGATTTCTAGTGTTGTCGCCATCTGCGGATCTGGGCATCATCATCGACAAGGAGTGTTTCGTTGACATCTCGTACTGGATGGTTCTGCTTTTGGTAGCTTCCAGATAGCTTACCGATTGTCTGGTATAGTGAGCGCATGTTGTTGGCATTGGCGGCGCTCTCTGCATTTTCTGCAAGTCAGTCTATCAGTGCTCTCTTGTCATTTCTGGCTGATTTCTTCACTAGCTTGCAGAGTTCCTTGTATTCATCCCGTATTCTTGTATTCACATCTTGTATTCACTTGCGCTCCCGCTCCGCCCTAAACTAACTTATACTAGACTTCATAACATTCCACTTAATTATCTACATTAATTATACACCGGCCCCTTTGAAGGCCTTCATTAGGCTTCAACTTCTGGCAACCTCGCCAGCTTGTGGACTGCTCTACTGAATACTGCTCCTCTACTCGTCCTGACGTCGGCGACCCTGACCCTTCCGTCCGCGCCGGCGTGAGTCTCGACGACCCTGGCGGTGATCCACTGCTGGGGCGGCTGGTTGTCCTCGGCGACCAGGACCAGATCGCCCTTCCTGGCGTCCTCCTGCTCCCGCTACCACTTCGACCGCGCCTGTAGGCCCAAGACGTACTCCCGGGACCAACGCTGCCAAATCGTTTGCTTGATTGACGAGACAAGCCGCCATCGCCGCAAGCACGTTAGACCCTGCTGGTCCGGGGTCCGCGGTGCTGGTGGGGCGATGAGCGGCCCCGCCTGTCAACAGGTGCCCGGGAGTCAACGCCTCGCCGTCGCTTGGGTCCTGACTGAGGGCGCCCAGGGGCCTCGAGTTCAGGACGGCCTCGACTCCAACGAAGACGGTCTGCAGCTCCTCTGCGGTCAACTTCGCGCTGCCCACCGCTCGTAGGAGTAGGTGCTTTGCAGACTTCACTCCTGCCTCCCATAGTCCGCCCATGTGCGGAGCCCGCGTCGGTATGAACGCAAATACGCATCCTTTTTTTGATGCGTATTGCCGCAGCTCGTCCCCTTCGCTCTCGATCTGGTGCCGCAGTGCCGCGAAGTGGCGACTCGCTCCGACGAAGTTCGTCGCGTTGTCGCAGTGCACGATCTGCGGACATCCTCGGCGCCCAACGAACCTTTGGAAAGCCAATAGAAAGGAATCAGTTGACAAATCGGAAACTACTTCTAAATGAACTGCTTTAGACGCAAAACAAACAAACAGGGCAATGTAGGACTTGTATGGTGGCCTACCACGAATTTTCAATGTCGTCTCTATAGGGCCACAGAAATCCACGCCACATATGGAAAATGGGCGGAGAGCACGAACTCGATCTAAGGGTAAATCTCCCATGATTTGAGTCATCAGATGAGGCTTGCATTTAAAACAGCATATGCATGACCGCACTATCTGACTGCAGACTTCCTGCGCGTTTACTATCCAAACGCGCTGTTGCAAGAGACTAACTAGTGCTCGTGGACCCACATGAAAATTCGACTCGTGCAAGAATCGGACGTAGCTCTGAACAAATTGAGAGCGCTTCGTCAACATTACTGGAAACTTGGCATCGTACGAAATAGGAGCATTAGCTAGTCGCCTCCCGACCCGCAACAACGAAAAGGTAAGCCCAGCCTGCAACAATAACAACAATATTTTTTCTAACATTTTTAATTTTCTCTTGATACTCGTGCTCTTGGACTATCTGGACAATTTTATTAAAAGCGTCTTGATATTCGACAGGTGAAGGTACATTATCAGAAGAAACTACTAATTTTTTACACTTCTTTATAAAGCGGACCATGTAAACGAACACTCACAGCAGTTTTAAGTGAGAGGAAAATCCTTCTATCACTTCCAACAAATATGAGGTAGAGACCATTGCAGTCAGTCCGACCGCACTCTTCTTTGCTTCCATCTGCAAAATCTTTGGTGACGGATCAAACCGAGGGCTCGTTGGCCACTTATCTTCCGGCTCCGTTAAAAACGATGGACCTGTGAAACAAACTGATTCTATCGTTTCCTTCACGTCTCCACCTCTTGACACAATATCTGCCGGGTTCTGTTTAGTTGGTACATGCCGCCACGTGCTTTCCTCTGACCACTCTTAAATCTCAGCAACTCTATTTGATACGAACGTTGACAACGACGATGGATGGTAACGAATCCAATGAAGACAAACTTCCGAATCTGACCAATATACACTTCGTTCGATCGGTGCTTTGATAAGAGGTTTTATTTTGCGACAGAGGTCCGCGAGAAGGTAAGCGGCACATAACTCAAGACGGGGGAGCGTCTTTGTCTTGCGCGGCGCTACTTTCGACTTTGCAGTCAACAATGAGACTTTGTTGACTACCTTCTGCAAATTTGCAACGGATATAGACGCAGGCTCCATGGGCTCTCATCGATGCGTCAGAGAAGGCATGAATTTCAATTGGTGACATTAGATCACTCATCACAAATCTCGGTATTGAGATCTCTTCTAGCTGTGACAAGGCAAGCTGAATTTTGTTCCATGGGGTTTCCAAGTGCAGTGGAATGGACTCATCTCAATCTAGCCAAAGTTCCTGTAACAGGATCTTTCCTTTAATAAGGATCGGGCTTAATAAGCCGAGGGGGTCGAAAACCTTTGACGTCACCGAAAGAATATTCCGCTTAGACGCCCTTTGACCCATGTCTGACATATCAATTTCGATTTTAAATACATCATCTTTAGGAACCCAAACGATTCCTTATGTTTTGTCAGCTCCTCTACTCGTCCTGACGTCGGCGACCCTGACCCTTCCGTCCGCGCCGGCGTGATTCTCGACGACCCTGGCGGTGATCCACTGCTGGGGCGGCTGGTTGTCCTCGGCGACCAGGACCAGATCGCCCTTCCTGGCGTCCTCCTGCTCCCGCTACCACTTCGACCGCGCCTGTAGGCCCAAGACGTACTCCCGGGACCAACGCTGCCAAATCGTTTGCTTGATTGACGAGACAAGCCGCCATCGCCGCAAGCACGTTAGACCCTGCTGGTCCGGGGTCCGCGGTGCTGGTGGGGCGATGAGCGGCCCCGCCTGACAACAGGTGCCCGGGAGTCAACGCCTCGCCGTCGCTTGGGTCCTGACTGAGGGCGCCCAGGGGCCTCGAGTTCAGGACGGCCTCGACTCCAACGAAGACGGTCTGCAGCTCCTCTGCGGTCAACTTCGCGCTGCCCACCGCTCGTAGGAGTAGGTGCTTTGCAGACTTCACTCCTGCCTCCCATAGTCCGCCCATGTGCGGAGACCGCGTCGGTATGAACGCAAATACGCATCCTTTTTTTGATGCGTATTGCCGCAGCTCGTCCGCTTCGCTCTCGATCTGGTGCCGCAGTGCCGCGAAGTGGCGACTCGCTCCGACGAAGTTCGTCGCGTTGTCGCAGTGCACGATCTGTGGACATCCTCGGCGCCCGACGAACCTTTGGAAAGCCAATAGAAAGGAATCAGTTGACAAATCGGAAACTACTTCTAAATGAACTGCTTTAGACGCAAAACAAACAAACAGGGCAATGTAGGACTTGTATGGTGGCCTACCACGAATTTTCAATGTCGTCTCAATAGGGCCACAGAAATCCACGCCACATATGGAAAATGGGCGGAGAGCACGAACTCGATCTAAGGGTAAATCTCCCATGATTTGAGTCATCAGATGAGGCTTGCATTTAAAACAGCATATGCATGACCGCACTATCTGACTGCAGACTTCCTGCGCGTTTACTATCCAAACGCGCTGTTGCAAGAGACTCACTAGTGCTCGTGGACCCACATGAAAATTCGACTCGTGCTAGAATCGGACGTAGCTCTGAACAAATTGAGAGCGCTTCGTCAACATTACTGGAAACTTGGCATCGTACGAAATAGGAGCATTAGCTAGTCGCCTCCCGACCCGCAACAACGAAAAGGTAAGCCCAGCCTGCAACAATAACAACAATATTTTTTCTAACATTTTTAATTTTCTCTTGATACTCGTGCTCTTGGACTATCTGGACAATTTTATTAAAAGCGTCTTGATATTCGACAGGTGAAGGTACATTATCAGAAGAAACTACTAATTTTTTACACTTCTTTATAAAGCGGACCATGTAAACGAACACTCACAGCAGTTTTAAGTGAGAAGAAAATCCTTCTATCACTTCCAACAAATATGAGGTAGAGACCATTGCAGTCAGTCCGACCGCACTCTTCTTTGCTTCCATCTGCAAAATCTTTGGTGACGGATCAAACCGAGGGCTCGTTGGCCACTTATCTTCCGGCTCCGTTAAAAACGATGGACCTGTGAAACAAACTGATTCTATCGTTTCCTTTACGTCTCCACCTCTTGACACAATATCTGCCGGGTTCTGTTTAGTTGGTACATGCCGCCACGTGCTTTCCTCTGACCACTCTTAAATCTCAGCAACTCTATTTGATACGAACGTTGACAACGACGATGGATGGTAACGAATCCAATGAAGACAAACTTCCGAATCTGACCAATATACACTTCGTTCGATCGGTGCTTTGATAAGAGGTTTTATTTTGCGACAGAGGTCCGCGAGAAGGTAAGCGGCACATAACTTAAGACGGGGGAGCGTCTTTGTCTTGAGCGGCGCTACTTTCGACTTTGCAGTCAACAATGAGACTTTGTTGACTACCTTCTGCAAATTTGCAACGGATATAGACGGATATAGAATTTCAATTGGTGACATTAGATCACTCATCACAAATCTCGGTATTGAGATCTCTTCTAGCTGTGACAAGGCAAGCTGAATTTTGTTCCATGGGGTTTCCAAGTGCAGTGGAATGGACTCATCTCAATCTAGCTTATTAAGCCAAAGTTCCTGTAACAGGATCTTTCCTTTAATAAGGATCGGGCTTAATAAGCCGAGGGGGTCGAAAACCTTTGACGTCACCGAAAGAATATTCCGCTTAGACGCCCTTTGACCCATGTCTGACATATCAATTTCGATTTTAAATACATCATCTTTAGGTACCCAAACGATTCCTTATGTTTTTGTCAGCTCTGAGTCCGAAAGTGTTATTGGCTTAACCGTGCTCTCGGATGCAGTAACTTCAGGCGAGTTTGAAAACCACTTGCTCAATTCAAACCCAGCGTTTTGAAGAACCTGAGTTACTTCAGACTTAATTGTCTTCACCCGTTAAAAAAAGTCAGACCCAATAACTTTAGCAGCTCGAGGAAATGTATTTTTCGCGGATTCACTCAACCTCTTCAAACACCTTATGGCCAGGAATGGGGCTGGTGCAGTGCCATAAGTAACGGTGTGAGCTTGCACAATTTCAAGGACTCAGACGGGTCTTTTCTCCACACTATCAACTGGTATCGTCGATCTGCTTCATTTACCATCACTTGACGATACATCTATTTTATGTCGGCTACCAGAGCGAATTTGTTTAGCCGAAATCTAAGAAGAGTTGAGTAAAGCTCTTCCTGAATTGTTGGACCCACCATCAACAACTCATTTAAACACTTCTGTGTGGATGCAGGACGCATCGAAAACGACTCGTAGTTTGGTCGTTGTACTTTGCGGCCGCAAGACACACTGGTGGGGTATGATTGCATTCAGGGGACATATTGCCTAGGGATTCGTATTCTTCCATAAATTTCAAATACATTTTATTTAAGTTCGGATCTCGAGATAATCTTCTCTCGAGCGACAGAACTCGGCGTATGGCTATCTCGAATGAATTGCCCAAAACGCTTGGATCCGACTTAAATGGAAGTTTATCTTCAAATCGACCTGAAGGTAGTATTCTTGTAGTCTTCCGATAATATTCCTCACATAGCTCTTGTTCTGGCAACAACATCTTTTTAGAAGATGGAACTTCTTCCAACGACCAGAATTTTTTCAAGTTTGTCTATTGACTCTAATATTTCTTCTTGGCATTTCAGACTAGAGACCGGCTGTTGAGGAGTTGAGGAATTAGCCAGATATTTTCCCAATACTATCCACCCAAGGAGAGTTTTTTGAAGGATGGGATGGTTCGGACCTTGTTTTATTTGGCCAACGGACAACGGTTCGAAAAATGACTCAGCTCCAATTATCAAATCTATCCGCTGAGGTTTGTAAAAATATGGGTCTGCTAACGGCAAGTTCTTTGGTAGGGTCCAATCCTTTACATTCACTGACTGGTCAGGGTGATAGCCTGAAATGGTTTTCAAATCCCAAAAGTCGAACGGAAACTCGCTACCATTGACTCTCGACTTCACGATTCCTCCCTACGGATCTGTAAGCGTTGAGCAAGATCTTCTGTAATAAAATTCATTTGTGACCCTGAGTCAATTAATGGTCGCGCCAATATGTGTGTTGGGCCAAGCAGCCACCAAAAGGTGCATTTAAAATAATCATAAAATGCTAAGCTGCAGCTGTTGTTATCAGCATGTTTTCGTCTCTGTTTTGTCTCCCAGTTTCGCATGCGCTTTATTGTTATTTGTAGCGTATGCGCTTTGGGGAGCTTTGGTTGAGCTTCTGCGCAAGCTCTTAGGTTTTTATGACTTGTAATTCGGCATTGTTTTGGTTCGGCCGCGGAATTTGTTTTGGGGTTAAATTGACCCACAATAAATTGATTTGTAAAATTGAACCTGGTCTATTAATTCGGCCGCTATCAAAACGCTGATAGCTCAACATTGGTGACCCCGACGTGATTTCATCCCGGTTTATTATTGTTATCAGCATTAAAAGTGCCAAGAAAACGCCCTTGTTGTTGTTGCTACAAGTTGCATTTTAATTGAAGAATGGAGTCTGGATCTGAGATTATTGGAGCTGCTGCCGCAAACCGGGAAAGGATGCTGCGGAGAAGAGCAGAGGTGGCCTGCCAAGAAATGGAGGCGCTGCATCATAAGGTGAAGGCTGCGGCGCGGACTGAGGATTCTTCCATTATGGCGCTGGAGTCGGTGGAGAAGCGTTTGCGTGAGCGGTTCACCGCGCTTCAAGAAGAGTTGGAGGAGCTTAATTTTAGCGAGATCGGGAGTGATCTGTATTGGAGATTCTCGCAGCTGGCGACTGATGTGGAAGTGGAAATTCAGTTGGAGGTTGCCAAGCGCTCCATTAGAATCACTGCCCACTCCACACTTCTCGACGGTGCCAGTGTATCGCCAATGCCAAACAAGCAAGCCCCCTCCTTGCCACCGTTGCCGATGCCAACATTCAGCGGCGGCTATGCCGAGTGGCCGGATTTCTGCGCCCTTTTTAAGACCACGATCGACAGCCATCCTCACCTAACGAAAATGGAAAAGCTCCGGTGGCTCATTTCATGCCTGCGCGAGTCAGCCTTGGATACGGTGAGAGCTCTGGAAATTAATGACGCGAACTACGATGTGGCCCTTGACCTATTGCGCAATCGTTTTAGTAATCGGCGTTTAATATTTCAGTCTCACATTAATGAGATCCTGCAGCTTCGTGTGGTCGAGCCAGGATCTGTTACTACTTTGCGGGAGCTATCGGATCGGTTCAATGGGCATATGCGGGCTCTTCTGAGTTCCGGATCAGCTGCCGAGATCCAAGGATGCTTGCTTATCCAGATTATCCTGCAGAAGTTGGATCCTGCCACAAAGGCCAAGTGGGAAGACACTCTCGCCGGAAGCAACGACAGCATTCCGTCTTGGGAGTCCATGGCACGATTCTTGGAGCAAAGGTGCCGGACTCTTGAATGCGTCGAGTTTTCTTTGGCGGCGTCTCCCCCAGCTAACCAAGTGGGCCGAGGTAGATCTTGGAATAACCGATCTTCGTGCATGGTTATTAACGCCCGTCCTGCTCTATGCGCCCTGTGTGGCATTTCGGAGCACGAGCTTCCTTCTTGTTCAAAATTTAGTGCTTTGACAATTGAGGAACGGTACGACGAAGTGCGGCGTCTGGCTCGATGTTTTGTTTGTCTGGAGGATGGCCATCTCGCTCGTGGATGCTCAGCTTCCCGCTGCTCGACGTGCAATCACCGTCATAATATTTTGTTGCACCCTCGCGGGCAGATTTCACCCGCACGAGTCTCCCGTCCCATCGGTGCCGTTACTGTTGCGCACCCATCCCGCTCAATCAACCCTGTTATGAACAAGGATCGCAATGCTGAGCTAGTGCTCCTGCCAACAGCCAATGTACTCGTTCGTGGTCGATCTGGAGCGTTCTTGCCTTGCCGAGTTTTATTGGATTCCGGCTCACAAGTGCACCTCATCTCGTCGCGGCTGGCGAATGAACTTCAGCTTGGCCGTTCCAAATGCTCCACTACGGTGGCAGGTTTCGGCGGCGCTGGGTTTGATACGGATGGAGCATCCGTCAATGTGTGCTTGAAGTCCCGCCTTAGCACGTACTCAGTGGAAATTGAGGCTGTTGTAGCTTCACATATAACGGACTATCAACCTAGCCAGGACATAGATGCTTCGCACTGGAAGATTCCTGGCAATTTGGATCTAGCTGACCCTAACTTCTACAAAACGCAGCGAGTGGACCTGTTGATTGGAGCCAGCTTATTCTTTGACCTATTGTCGGCTGGTCAAATCCAATTAGGTCACGGGCTTCCCATTGCCCAGAATATGCGATTTGGCTGGGTGATTTCTGGACGCGGTGAACTATCACGGTATGTGTCGTCGCTCTATGCTAGGAAAGACAACCCAAGGAATACCCACTGGAATGATGTGACTGCTGCCCCTTCCAACAGTGTTATTGAAGGGCCACCCTTCAATGGGGGGAGGATGTTGGGCCAAGCAGCCACCAAAAGGTGCATTTAAAATAATCATAAAATGCTAAGCTGCAGCTGTTGTTATCAGCATGTTTTCGTCTCTGTTTTGTCTCCCAGTTTCGCATGCGCTTTATTGTTATTTGTAGCGTATGCGCTTTGGGGAGCTTTGGTTGAGCTTCTGCGCAAGCTCTTAGGTTTTTATGACTTGTAATTCGGCATTGTTTTGGTTCGGCCGCGGAATTTGTTTTGGGGTTAAATTGACCCACAATAAATTGATTTGTAAAATTGAACCTGGTCTATTAATTCGGCCGCTATCAAAACGCTGATAGCTCAACAATGTGCTCACCATTTTTTGTTCGAACGCTTACGTTGCTAACAAAACCCTTTCTACAGACGACGCATGCAAAGCATGTGAAGTAGAAGGGCCATCATTCGTTAACGGTGGAGAAGGATTTTGTGTGGGTGGTGGTAACGCCAAGCTATTTTCAGTCACTGTAAATCGGTGCAGAAGTTTATGGTGCGATCTTGAACAGATTTGACACCTAGTCGATTTGCACTTCGCTACCGTGCCGCAGACAATTCAAACATAGGCAGGCTGACTTAATAAACTCAAACCTTTGCATTACAGCAAGGCGAGTGAACGGACTGCACTGGGCCTGCAAGCTGGTTTGGCGTTGGTTGCTTGCTGAACCCAGTTCTTTCTTGTTTTGGTTTCCCAGTCTCTTCAGCGGACAGATGCTGGTATTTACGATTTAGTATTTTTTCGAAATCGGACCACAGCGGCAATTCCTCATAATCCAGTGACTCTTCCCATTTTTGCTTGGTCACTGGATCCACTCTACTCAAAACTAAATGAATAATCATTGAGTTTGCAATTTTAGTATCATCTTCTATGGATAATAGTGATCCATAAATTGATGACACAGTGTCGATGAGACCCCTCAACGACGACGCAGACGGCTGGGAAATTTTCGGAAGGCTGGACAGTTGACGTATTTGGTTCGCAAAGATGAGAAATTCGTTATAATAAACTCTTTTTAGACTAGCGATAGCTTTGTCGTAATTACTCTCGGTGACTTGGAATGCCTTGATAGTTCCCAAGGCTTCACCAGAGAGGCAAGAAATTAAGTGATTAAATTTCTCAATACCAGGAATGTTTACATCTTTGTCAACTAATGTCTCGAAAAGACATATGAAATTTTTGCCGAATAATCCGAATAATGTCCACTAAATTTTGGCATCTGGGAAGTCGAGCTCGAGTTGGGGCTGCAGAAATTGCAGTAGCTGGACGGGAGTCTTCAGCTGAATTAAAGGCATTACATAAATACATAATCCTTGCCTGGGTAGTTATTCCTAATTCTTCCAACTCGGCTCCGAAATCACTCGGTTTTGTTTAGAGGAAGTGATCCATCTTCCAAACGTCGAATGCTTTTAACTTTGACATTTAATCTTCTTTTTAAGTCAATAAGAGTTGTGGAATTAGGTTTTTGTTTAGTACTTTTCATTATAAAAAATTTATTTTTTCAATACAAAAACGAAAACAATGCAAATTTAAGATTTAATATTTTATTTAAATTTTTGTTTAATAAATTTTATTAAAAGATTTTTCTTGTTGTTGAATAAAATTAAATAAATTTTCATTTTGATATCAAGAAAATGCGAAAACGAAAATTATTAATTAATCTTATTTAAATATAATAATTATTTTATTAAATTTAACCAAAAAAAAAAATCTAAATTGATTAATTAATTGATAAACGAATTATTTGATAGTCGAGGCACAGAGTATCCAAAAAAATAGTTGGTCGCCAATGACACCGAAACCAATATGCACAATCGAATTTATGTTATGAACCAGCGAATCCACGTGGGATTCTGGCTTCCAAATAAGTGTTAGCTTAAGTAATATAAGTTTTTTAGTGAGTAAGAATGATATTTTAATAATTGCCAATGGCTAAAATCAGCTCCGAGCCATTGGAGTGAAAAGTTGTAAAAGGAAATAGTGGAGAAAGTTGGCCAAACTCGGGTCGAAGTGGTGGTGAGGTCAGACTTAACCTTTAAAGAAAAAAAAAGGGGAAAAAAATATTTTCCATGGGCCCATAGTGTATTTCAGGCTAACGAAATTTCCTTGTTTTTTTTATTTTATATTATTATTTTCAAGTTCGAAATTTTCAGCAAACCCCAAGTCCGAGAAAGCGCTTTCGACGATGGAATTACAAAGATTGGGGTGAGTGTAAATGGAAAACTCTTTTGTAATAGAAATTATGATCAAAAGAAAAGAAAATTAAATGAAATCAATAAGCTTATAAAAGAGAACAAGAAATGCCTCCTAAATACAATGGCCAATTTAAAATTTAAATAAAAAGAAATGAGATTAAAAGTTCAAATTAATGTTAAATACCTCAGTCCAAGTCGCTCGACCCAGATCGTTGGCGAATTTTCGCTCAAGTTTGAGCGCAAGTTCATTTAAATGTTCGTTTATATGTTCGTTTATATGTTCGAAGCAATTTCTACATTAATACTTTAATAGCCTAATTTTTCTTTACTATTTTGAAAAGCCAATTCTTGTCAATTTTATTCACTTATATAATTTATACCATTATTTATAATATTTATAACTTGCCAATATTCCAATTAGTATTATGTTCATTTTAATAATTAATCTTAGTTTTTTTAGTAATTAAATAAATATTTATAATGTGCTAATTAACTCTATTTTTTGACCCGACTTAACTGATCCCCTTGAGACCGCCGAGGTAGGGGCTAATAGCAATATCATGGGTCTTGTATCCAGGACCGTATTAGCCACAGGTAGGGTGGGCAAACAAGCCTCACAACATCTGAGGTCTTGAGCCCTCGGCAGCCGAGGAGCATAGCCAAGGAACCCACTTTTCTATTTTTTTTCTTAATCCTTTCTCCCGATGGCCAAGATGAGTATCCGATCTCTTACCTAGAGAAGCTTGCCCATGCACGCAGATTTTTTTTTGTGAATAATGAGAAAAAGGCACCTTGGGAGGCGTGGCAAGAACACCACCCCATTAGCTGGCGAGCCAGAGCCGGAAGATTTGTCATACTGCGTGCGGCACCCCTCCCAAACTTAACACCTCGCTTAGGACCCGAATATCATATCTTTATGACTTTCAAGGACTCATCCTCATTATTACAAATGGCGCCCAACGTGGGGCCACGTTAAGCGACGTAGCTCACCATCAAAACTACTCATTTTGGCCAGAGTTCACAAAACAGTCCTCAAATTAGGGAAAGTCAATTAATTTATTGGTTGATAGACCCACAGATGGAGTTTGATCTCGTTTTGTAGCTCATGCTAGGTTCAACCTCGTTCGAAATTCGATCAACCGCATAGGAAACGGATAGACTATGTACTGAGAAGTAGGGTCGTCCGGCCACGGTTTGACCTAAACTCGAGCGAGTGCGAAAGAATCCTTTTAAAATTCCCTCTATCCACATCAGGTCCATACGTTTTTTTTATCATACGCATAGGAATTGCAGGCATTTGTGGGCTACTTATAACCGCATTGCCTAACCACGGATGATATTAGAAAGCAGTGACCTCCTCAAATAAAAAAAAAAATAAATAAATAAATATAAAAAAAAGCATTAGTTTTCTCAAAAAGAAAAAAAAAATTTTCGCTTTGGAATTGCAGCAATTATTTTTATGATGAAGTATTAGCTGACCACGAAATAATGGGAAAACAAACTTTGTAGTGCAGTGTACGAAGCTGGGATTATAGGCAAAAGCGATAGAACGCAATCGCCTAGCCGCTGTCGTAAAGCAGCATTTGTTGTTGGTGTATGCGCACAAGCAACAGGTGTTTAGCACCACTCACGTGATTTTTTTTCTTTCTTCATTCTTTTTTTCTCTTTTCCTTCGCATGCAGGTCTTATCTCAAGGGGTGTAGTTATGTTCAGGGTCAATTATTTTATGATATATTTGTCGTTTGCGATTTTAGTTTTTTTGTCGGTTCTGACCGTGATTTAAAAAAAAAAAAAAGAAAAAAAAACAAAAAAGGAAATAAATAAATAAACAAATAAATTATTTTTTTTTTAAGCAGGCGATCAAACCCTTATCGAATCTAGGTCAACTTCTCAGGGGTTCGATCAAACCGTAGTTAATATAGGTCAGTTCGGTATTGGTTCGAGTAGACGGTTGTGGGAAGCTGAAGAATCAGCTGATGCAACGGAAAGTTCATCGACCTTTTCGCTTGGATATTACATCTGTTTGAATTCCCTGTTGTGGGAAGCTGAAGAATCAGCTGATACAACGGAAAGTTCATCGACCTGTTCGTTCGGTGAAATTCCATATCACATCTGTTCGAACTCCCTGCTTTCATTTTTTTTACCTATACTTTTTTTAGATTTATTTGCAAGTTAGTTTTAATATTATTATTATCAATAGCTTATTTGTCATTAAATAATCATGTCAGTATTTTTTTTCATTTAGATATATTATTTTTTCTGTCCTTGCTAAATTCTAGAAATTAACCAGTTATGCCAGATCCCGAAGAAAATGTGGCACAAAAGTGTCTATTATGTGATTCCACCTTAGATGTTGGAAAAACATACAAAACCAAATGTGGTCATGTTTTCCATCAGTCCTGCATTGCAGGCTATGCCAAAAGTAAAACAACGTGTCCTACTTGTAGCACAGTATGCTTCGAAAGATCGGATACTCCATCTCAAAATACTAGGTCAAATAGAGGGCACATATTAGATTCTACTCCCAGTGGCTCGTCAGGGGCATCCGCGTTGGGACTCGCTCAAAAAGAGTTGATCCAAAATACAGTTGTAGACGCTGTTAAGTCCATGCAGAACGAGTTGTTGACAGAATTATCTGAAAGAATGGCTAGGTTGATTGAAGCCAATCTTCCGACATCATTTACAGCGGTAGAAGGTTCAAACCAGGAGGGAGCACTTGGAAGGAATTCCTTGGGCCAAATTCCATTAGGTAGTATGGATGAACCATTAGGTTCCAATCGCGAAACACCCAGGAGTAATCATTCAGACCTAAGCCAGAGGCCCGACAAAGTAGGCCATATTTTAAATAGTTGGAAATTGCGGTTTAGTGGAAATCCGGAAGGTCTTAGTGTTGATAATTTTATCTACCGAGTAGAAGCCCTCACCAGACAAACGCTGGAAGGTAATTTTTCAATTTTAAGCAGCAATGCTAGCCTTCTGTTTGAAGGAAAAGCGAGAGAGTTCTACTGGAGGTACCACAAAAATACTCAGGAATTGCGATGGGATTTTCTTTGTACTGCGCTAAGGAAGCAGTTCAGAGAGGCGCGGACGGATTTGGATATCCGAGAAGCCATTCGAGATAGGAAGCAGCGGGAAAGGGAAGGATTCGATACATTCTATGATGCAATAGAGGAGTTAATGGATCACCTGGACATGCCACTAACCGAAATGGAAGTGGTGGAAATTTTAAAAAGAAATTTAAGGCCAGAGATAAGGCATGAGATTCTGAACATTCCAGTCCGATCGGTAGAGAATTTAAGGGCAATATGCCGGCGCAGGGAAAATTTCTTAGAAGACGTCCGAAAATCCCAGGGTTATCAGAAGGTGGTACCGTTCCGCAAACAAGTTTCCGAGTTGGTTGAGGAGATGATGGATGCTGAGGAATTCGCAGAAGGCGAAGTGAATGGCGAAGTCTGTGCGATGGCACTATTATGCTGGAATTGTCGCAAAGAAGGCCATCGACACAAAGAATGCCGAATGAAGCGCAAAGTGTTTTGTTTCGGCTGTGGCGCCCCAAATAACTACCGTCATACTTGTCCGAATTGTTTAAAAAACGGGAAAGCGAACACTTTCAGCGGTCGACAGCAGGCAAGTGTTCCAAAGGACAAGTCGACAAACGGGGACCTGAACTAGTAGGTCCAATTCAGACCTTTGAAAACCCTGCGAGATCACCTACATCTGATCCGATCCCGAAATTTTGGCCAAATATGGTGGCTCCACAAGTTGCAGGTTTAAAACCGAAAGTGAAGAAGAAAGTGGTGTCTAGAAATATTAAAAGAATAAGGTCCTATTGGAATAATGTTAAAACTATAAATACAATTAGGTTTAAAAACAATGATAATCGTCCGTATGCCGAAGTCAGGCTCCTAGATAGGGTAGTGGTTGGTCTATTAGACACGGGGGCGGCTATTAATGTGATTGGGGGGAAATTGGCAGAACAGTTAATACGAGGTAAAAATCCGTTCAAAAGAGTAACAACAGTTGCTACCACGGCAGATGGTCAGAAACAGGTTGTAGTAGGAAAGCTTCAAACGGCCGTGAAATACAAGGAAGAAACCAAGGATCTCGAGTTCCATATCATACCATCCCTGAATCAGGATTTGTACTTGGGTATTACGTTCTGGACAGCATTTAGTTTGCTGCCATCTTCCATGCAAATATCAGAAATAGCGTCCAATTCACATAATCTGACGGAGGGTCAGCGATGCAGCCTATCCGAGGTGATTGGGAAATTTCCTTCGATTGCCTCGTCGGGATTAGGAAAAACAACTTTGATTTCGCACGAAATAGACGTTGGGGATGCTAAGCCAGTCAAGCAACGTCACTTTCCGGTGTCACCGGCGGTTGAAAAGCTTCTTTACAAAGAAGTCGATCGAATGTTGGAAATGGGGGTGATTGAGGAGTCTCAGAGTGCCTGGTCTTCGCCTGTCGTACTGGTTCAAAAACCTGGGAAAGTACGGTTGTGCTTGGACAGTCGTAAAGTTAACGCTGTTACCAAAAAGGATGCTTATCCTTTACCCCAAATCGATGGAATTTTATCTCGACTTCCAAAGGCAATGTATATCTCTAGCCTCGATTTGAAAGATGCCTATTGGCAGATCCCGTTGGACCCAAAATCTCGGGATAAAACAGCATTTACAATTCCGGGAAAGCCGTTGTACCAATTCAAGGTAATGCCATTCGGTTTGACTAGCGCGTCTCAAACGATGACTCGATTAATGGACAAAGTTATCCCGCCCGAGCTTAGGAACGAAGTCTTTGTCTATTTAGACGATCTCTTGGTCGTCTCAGATACATTTGAAACCCACATGAAGGTTCTAAGTGTGGTGGCCGAGCAAATGAAAATAGCTGGGCTCACACTAAACGTGGAGAAGAGTAAATTCTGCGTGAAAACGGTAAAATATCTTGGGCATATAGTGGGAGAAGGGACTATACGAACTGATCCAGAAAAAATATCGGCCATGGCAGACTTTCCACTTCCCCAAAATTTAAGATCTCTTCGGCGTTTTCTTGGCATGGTGGGGTGGTATCGCAAATTCATCAATAACTTCGCATCAGTATCAGCTCCACTTACAGATTTGTTGAAGTGGGTGGCGTGCTGGTGCAGAAGACTGATCAGAGTGACGAGTATCCTATTGCTTTTGTATCGAAAAAATTAAACAAAGCCCAAAGGAATTATTCGGTTACTGAACAGGAGTGTCTAGCGGCCATAATTTGTATCAAACATTTCCGGCCGTATATAGAAGGCCATGAGTTTACGGTGATTACTGATCATGCTTCACTCAAATGGCTCATGAGTCAGACGGATCTCCACTCGCGCCTAGCTCGATGGGCTCTAAAGTTGCAAGGTTTCACGTTCAGTATTGAACACAGAAGTGGGAAAATGAATATTGTACCGGATGCTTTGTCTAGGGTCAATTAGGTGGAACTAGCTGCTATAGAGGCGAGACACGGGCTTTTAATAGATCTGCAGGCACCGGAATTCAGGTCGGCCAAGTATTTAGAAATTATAGAGAAAATCAAGGCCAATCAGAACCAAATGCCAGATTTGAAAGTGGTAGATGGACTCGTTTACCGGAGAACAGAACATGCAACGGGAGACCAGATGCATGACATTTTCAATTGGAAATTGTGGATTCCCGAGGAGCTAGTTGCCGAGGTTCTAAGAAAGAATCATGACGAGCCTCTTGCTTCTCATGGAGGTATTCACAAGACGTTGGAAAGGGTGAGGCGATACTACTATTGGCCAGGGTTAGTCAACGATGTGAAGTCGTATACGCAAGCTTGTGAAGTTTGTAAATCCACCAAGGCCCCAAATAAAACTCTTCGACCTCCAATGGGTGTGGCTCCTGTGGCAGAGCGATTTTTCCAGCGTCTTTACATAGATTTTATCGGTCCGTACCCCCGGTCTCGGAGTGGGAACATCGGAATATTCATAGTGTTGGACCACTACTCAAAGTTTGTATTTCTAAAGGCGGTAAAAAAATTCACGGCAGACGTGGTCATTAAATATCTCCAGCAAGATCTTTTTCATACTTTCGGCGTACCGGAAACCATTATATCCGATAATGGAACGCAGTTCAGGGCTGAGATTTTTCAGAAATTTCCAAGGGTATATTCTGTTTCACACACTTTGACCGCTGCTTATTCGCCCCAGTCGAACGCATCGGAGAGGGTTAACCGATCAGTCATCGCAGCGATAAGATCTTTTGTCAAACCGGACCAGAAAGATTGGGACGAGCAACTCAGCAGTATTTGTTGCGCTCTACGTACAGCGGTTCATTCGGCGTTAGGTGCTAGCCCTTATTATATGGCTTTCGGCCAGAATTTCGTATCCTCAGGGTCATCCTACAAACTGTTGAGAGCTTTAGGGCTGTTGGAGGACAGGTCTTTGGCGCTTTCAAAAGAGGACTCTATGGAAATAGTCCGGAAGAAGGCTTGCGAGGTTCTGAGGAAACAGAATGAGAAGAATGAGCGTCAGTATAATCTGCGGGCTAGAGAGGTGGCTTATAAAGAAGAGCAAGAAATATTTTACAAAAACTTTAAGCAGAGTAATTTTGCGGCAGGATATAGTGCCAAATTAGGCCCAGCATTCATAAAAGCTAGAGTGCGCAAAAGAGTTGGAAACTCATGCTATGAGTTGGAGGATCTGCAGGGCCATCTCCTGGGAAAATTTCATGCAAAGGATATGAGACAGTAGCCAAGGCAGATACAAGCTGTTGGTGGAATCTGTCTTAGGGTATCAAACCCCAAGCCAGATTCTTGGCGGAGGGGCTTTGTAACGCTTGTATCTGTAAAAAGAAAGGCAGAGGGGAAAGGTGCGCCATCTAGAAGACAAGTTTCAAACTAGAAAGGGGCACAGAGAGATTAGAAGGAGTGCAACCGGGTAAGATGGCAACTTTCCATTTTGGGGGATTGTCTCTTCGGGCAAAGGCCAGGGAGGATTCGGCGCCAATTTTGGCGTCTGTGCGATCATTCCCTCGTTGCACCTCCGCAGATTCGGATGAGTGGTTTGGTTTACTTAAAAGTGTCCAAGTGCTAAGTGGAAAAAATCGGCGAACGAGGAGCGTAGGTCCAGGGGCGGAAAAGTTCAACAGGAAAGCCCACTGTTTTTGTGGCCAGTTCTGGATCCGTGGAGGTAAGAGAGGGGTGCGGGTCAGTCAGGAATTCTCGTCAAGTATTTCTTTCATGACTAGGCTCGGCGAAAGGATAATTATTGCGGAACAGAGGGGAAGTCAGGCAGCCCCAACGAGTCGGAGCGGATCCGAAGGATTCCGGAAGCCCACGGCGCAAAGCAGCAGGAGCAGAGTTCGCCGGGACGATCCCGGGTTGTGCTTAGATTGTTAGATAGACCCCAAAACAACTAATCTAAGAAAGACTCAATCGATGGGCTTGAGTTTGACTCGATAAGCCCCCATCAAACCCTTTGCGCGAGCGGCAGTTTGATCCCAACCGCGCTCGATAGCGCATAATTTTTCCTCGCCGCGAGCAAAATCGAAAAAGTTCGCCAGTTTTCCGAAGGAAAAGTGACCTGTGAGTGACCCGGGGCACTTTAGAGAATCTGGCAATCCCGGCGTGAAAAGACGGAGAGATTTGGCCGGGAAAAATCGGAGCAGCGAATCCACGTGGGATTCTGGCTTCCAAATAAGTGTTAGCTTAAGTAATATAAGTTTTTTAGTGAGTAAGAATGATATTTTAATAATTGCCAATGGCTAAAATCAGCTCCGAGCCATTGGAGTGAAAAGTTGTAAAAGGAAATAGTGGAGAAAGTTGGCCAAACTCGGGTCGAAGTGGTGGTGAGGTCAGACTTAACCTTTAAAGAAAAAAAAAAGGGGAAAAAAATATTTTCCATGGGCCCATAGTGTATTTCAGGCTAACGAAATTTCCTTGTTTTTTTTATATTATTATTTTCAAGTTCGAAATTTTCAGCAAACCCCAAGTCCGAGAAAGCGCTTTCGACGATGGAATTACAAAGATTGGGGTGAGTGTAAATGGAAAACTCTTTTGTAATAGAAATTTTGATCAAAAGAAAAGAAAATTAAATGAAATCAATAAGCTTATAAAAGAGAACAAGAAATGCCTCCTAAATACAATGGCCAATTTAAAATTTAAATAAAAAGAAATGAGATTAAAAGTTCAAATTAATGTTAAATACCTCAGTCCAAGTCGCTCGACCCAGATCGTTGGCGAATTTTCGCTCAAGTTCGAGCGCAAGTTCATTTAAATGTTCGTTTATATGTTCATTTATATGGTCGAAGCAATTTCTACATTTATACTTTAATTGCCTAATTTTTCTTTACTATTTTGAAAAGCCAATTCTTGTCAATTTTATTCACTTATATAATTTATACCATTATTTATAATATTTATAACTTGCCAATATTCAAATTAGTATTATGTTCATTTTAATAAAACAGGCCGACAATTTCCAACTTTTTTTTTCCTCCACGCATAATTTTACCTGCTCCATAACCTTTAACCTATATATTGTTTATATATGTATATTAGGGCGGTTCGATTTGTAGGGGGTCAAAAAAATCGCTTAGGCACATATGATTTTTGGATTCTTGGGATCAAAATAAGAAACTTTGCTCAAGAGACCATACCTCTAAAATGAATTCTGATGTCCCTCGTTTTAACGTGAAGGAAAAATCCTGTTTTGACCCATTTAGAGTGCCCCAATCGAGTCCAAATGTATGAACGACCCCCACTAACTTTGGAGGGTCGACCCACCAATGCTTGTGGTACCCCCCTAGGATCCCACAGGAGGGATTCTCCCTTACAAAAATATCACAAAATCACAGCACCTAAAAGTATGCTATGAAAATGTAACTCAAAACCTGTTGCTCCGCCCACCGCCTCTCCTCCTTTTCGTCCCTTGGGGGCCCCAGGGGGGTACCACAGGGGGGTATGGGTGGGACGACCCACCAAAGTTAGTGGGGGTCGTTCATACTTTTGGACTCGATTGGGGCACTCTAAATGGGTCAAAACAGGATTTTTCCTTCACGTTAAAACGAGGGACATCAGAATTCATTTTAGAGGTATGGTCTCTTGAGCAAAGTTTCTTATTTTGATCCCAAGAATCCAAAAATCATATGTGCCTAAGCGATTTTTCAATCGACCCACCCTAATGTATATTGTGTCACTGTCACTGTTTTTGTTGCTTTTTATTTAATTATATTAACTGCTGTCCACCCGGGGCGCCAAAATGATAACTGAGATTAGTTTATCTCGTCGCGAAAAACCGAAAGACAAAAAGATGGCTATAAATTTAAATATAGCAACTACAAAAAATACGTGCACTCGGTTCAACTTTATAAATTCGATTATATTTTTACCAAAAGAACTTACGCCTAGCTTATGTATTGCGGCGAAGCGAGGCGAATTTACAGGAGAGCGCAAGTGAGCTTTTCTTGCGCTGCCGCTCCGCCCTATACTAACTTATACTAGACTTCAATACAATTCAAACTTAATCTTCTACATTAATTCTACAGTTACTTTTTTAATATTTAAAATTTATTACACTATAACAAGAAACTTAAACATCAGTGAGTTTTCTTTTTGGTTAAAAGATTTCAAGGTTTGAAATTGCATATAAATGTGTGCTATTCAAGTGTAACGCAGTGTATACACACTTATATAAAAACGCCCGCCAAAAGAATCTTGGGGCAAGCTAGCCGGCATTTATCAACCACGTGTTCCCGCTAGCAAGCTGACACTGTTCAAAATTTACTCCGGTTAAGCATAATAGAATCGTCGGGAGAATTTGTAAATACTCCAAGGGAATACTCCAAGAATCGAACGCTCGTATACAATGGAAGAAAATGTTAAGGAGTGCAATATATTGAACAAATCAGTGTGGTGCCTACACAGTGGATCAGACTGTGGAACACATGTGAGAATCTTGGGTTCAGAACCTAAGAAAGCTTTGAGAAAAAATATTACTCGCGGATAACCCTTCAATCTATGACTTTAAAAATAAGAGTGTTCCAAAAGCTAGAAAGGATGGAAACCTTATTGTAGTGACTTTTTTGTTGACGATCTTATTTGTGATGGCAATACCAAGGAGGAGTTTTTTTACATTCTAGGGCAAATTTCAGCCCCTTCTATTCAGTGCACTCTAAAGCCCACCCGACGTTCGGTCTTATCTTCCTCCTGGCCTAGTTGGCCCATTCAAGACCAAGGCGAAAATATTATTGCAGCAGCTGTGCCGGAAGCAGCTTTCTTGCGATGAAAGCTCGCCTTAGGTATTTTACACGGTGTGTCAAGAGATCTCCCAGAACTTCAATCACATCCAACATGCAGGATTTCGCCGGCTGGCGCTTACTTCTCGTGGAGGTCTCGTGACGATTTATGGCTTCGGTGACGCTAGCCTACGCTAGCCTTAAGACATTAATTGTGCCGAAGTTAGAGCTATCTTGAGCAGAGTTGTTATCGAGAATGATAGCAGAGGTTGTAAGTCTAGGGGCATTTAAAGTGAAGTATTTTCTTTGGTGAGGTTTCCAAAATTCGACATAAGCTAGCGCACGTCAACTATTTCAAATCTGACTTATTACTTCACTGCCAACGTCTTAAAATCCAGCCGACATCTTATTTCGTCTTTTCTCACTTGAACTACCGAACTGAGCGGACATGCTTATCCCGAGCTCCCGGAAAACTGCAGCATAATAGTTGCAATAAAAAATCTGGGGTAACCCAATATAAGCGAAACGACGGTTAACCACAATTTATGAAAAGCAATACACAAGCTTTTTCTAAAAGTTGTGATGTGGTAAAACAAAAACTGGTGCGTTGTTTTAAATAAATAAGGGCCACGCAATGAGCTCATTGAACAACGATCAAAAGAACGAGCGTAGAAGCTCAGTGAACAAAAAAAAGGGCTTCTAATCTTACTTTTCAACCAGCGTTATCGAAATGGAAAAATCGGCGATTAAGAGCAGTGTAAAACCCCCCTCCAATAGCGGAACAAAATTTCAACAAGCAGTGATACAATTTCTGCAACCACAGCGTCAACCACTGCAACTAAAAGTACCGTGATATCAACGACTACAGCGAGTAAAAAAACAACCACTTCGAAAAGTGCCAAAGCGTGCCACACTCGAATGGACCGCTATATCCAATTTAATCGCATGCTCAGCCCGCAGGGATTAATCCGGCAGGCAATAAAAAAAAAATTAACCGCGTCCAGAAGATCGACGAAGAACCAGGCAGATCCAGTAGTAACAGATTTGCCCTACTGGCGGAGGTTGACGAAAACCAACCAGCGCAAGTCACCGCAAAAAAACCCAAGCCCCCTCCAATCTATATCAGGGAGAAAAACTCGAGTGCCCTGGTCAACCGCGGCGTTGATCGGGAACGCTGACATCTTTCATGATGTCCCGCTTATCAAAGGGAACATTCATAATAAAGTTACAAAATGGTGAATCGATCCCCAATCCCCGCTCCGGGTTGGTGCCAATATACACGCCCTCCCAAAGCTTGCCCCCAGCAGGACGTGTGGTCTTGGTGCCTGGCGCCGAAACGGCTCACGGTTCCCGCCGTTTGAGCTCACGTGCTCCAGCTGCGGGGCCTGTGCTGTCGCTTTTGTTGTCGTTGCTGCTCTTCTGTCGTCGCTGCTCCCTCGTCGTCGTTGCTCTTCTGTCGTCGCTGCTCCCTCGTCGTCGCTGCTTCTATCGCTGCTCCTGTTGCTGCTTCCGTCGTTAATCCTGTCGCTGATTGTCCTTTGCAGGTGCCGTGGACTTTCGGTATCCTTGGCTCACTGGGAATGCCCTTTCGCCGTGGCCGGCACCTAATCCGTGTTTGCAGACCAATAGGCTCACCTTCGAGGCATACGGGCAGGATGTGCTTCTCGGTGTCTGACGGCCGAATCAGGGCACGAAGGGCCTACCTACCGCGTTCGTTCGGTTGCGTTCGCCTCTCGCCCCCAAACACCTGCAGGATCTATGGCAGACCAGAGGTTTTGACGTTAAATGCCGCACTCGAGACTGTCGGACTTACCCACAGGTGTGCCTATACTCCTAATTCCTGCCGGTTGCGTTCCTCCAATTCCCGCCGCATTTCTATCGGCGGGCTTTCTTTATTTGCCCGAGTATCGGACGACTTTATACGATCCGTTATATATCTAATAATATAAGATGCGTGGCGCCACCTAGCGGACTGCGACTCAACTGCAAGGGTATATAAACTTCGGCTCCGCCCGAAGTTAGCTTTCCTTTCTTGTTTTTTTTTTTTGATGGGACGTGGTACAGATTCCATTTTTGAAAAAATAATCTGAATTGCCGAATTTCATAAGGATCGGCCGACTATACCCTATAGCTGCCATATAACTGAACGATCGGAATTGGCATAACTTTGGTGTCTTTAAAGGTAGAATGATGGGACTTTCTACGGATTCCATTTTGGGCAATCTTACATTTTGTTTTTTATATTTTTATTCCCTTATTTTTTTTTGTTTTTTTCAGTGTGTTTTGTTTTTGGTTTGGTTTCCTTCCGCCCTTTTTATACCCTTGCAGAGGGTATTATAATTTTGGTCAAAAGTGTGCAACGCAGTGAAGGAGACATCTCCGACCCTATTAAGTATATATATTCTTGATCAGGATCTCCTCCTGAGTCGATATGAGCATGTCCGTCTGTACTTCTGTCTGTCTGTCCGTCTGTCTGTTTCTACGCAAACTTTAAACTAAACAAACTTTAGTTTAAACTTTGCACACATCCTTTTTTTCCTTGCAGGTAGTAAATAAGTTGGAACGGCCGGAATCGGCGGACTATATCCTATAGCTACCATATAACTGATTGATCGGAAATGCCACAGCTTTGGTGTTTTTTAAAATAGAGGGTTGGAACTTTCCACACATGTTATGTTTGACCAAAATATCTTATGTAAAAAATTTCATAAGGATCGACCGACTATATCCTATAGCTGTCATAGAACGATCGAAATTGGCATAACTTTGGTGTTTTTTAAGTTAGAAAGATGGGATTTGGTACAGATTCTATTTTGGGAAAAACAATCTGATCTGCCAATATAAGATGCGTGTCGCCACCTAGCGGACTGCGACTCAACTGCAAGGGTATATCAACTTCGGCTCCGCCCGAAGTTAGTTTTCCTTTCTTGTTTATATTAAAATGGTTTAAAGTTTTGCTTGTTTTCATTTTATTTGCGAGCCAATGTTAAAGTTTTCGGCTGACTCGTATCCCATTTTTGCCTCCGCGCACCCAAAAACTTTCACACCCCCCCCCCCCCCCCATTTGCCAGACCACGCTCCAACGGCCCGCCTTCTGCCTTCTTCTCCTGGCCTCTTCCTCCACCTTCCTGTGCAGTTCTGGCGGCCAGTTTTGCAGCGGCACCGCCCCTCCGTTTCTTGCCGACTCTGCTCTCCTGAGGATTGGCCTCGGTGGCCTTTTCTCTGGGCAGGATGTTTCCCGTGCTATACTCGGTCTTTCCGTCGGGGCCGGCCACACCCATGGATCTCGCGTCCATGGCTCCTGGTCCTCATGCTCCTGGGAGTGCGGGGTGGGTGGCCTCGCCGGCTGCCACTTCCGGCTTGGCCACTTCCGTGGACCCATCATCCTCCTAATCTTCGCGTCCAGCGTCTCCCCATGGCCCACTGGATCCGCCGGGTGGCCCTGCTCTGCTGGTATCCCCGGCGCGCCGCTCTCTTGAGCATTGCAGCTCGCCCCAACGCCACCTCCGCCTTCCATCGCTGGACAGCCTCTTTGGCCATCTCCGTGGCCAACTTCATTCTGGCCCTTGCCAGCGCTAGGGTTGCGTCCGCCTTCCTCCGGTCATGGCTCCTCCTCCGTCTCCTGCGCAGCGCCGTTAGCTCTGGGCCGGTGGTCCTCCTCCTCCACTGTGACCGTGCCCACCGGGATTCTTCGCACTCCGTTCGTCCCCTGGGTCATCACTCGGAGGATCCTCCTCGTCCCATCCAGGCATGTCCAGGTTCTCCAGGTCACTTTCATCGGAGGAGACGGCGTTGGCTTAGGTGTAGAAAAAAGAAGACCTGCCGCCTGGAATAGATCCGTTCTTGCGGTTCTTGTATCCACTTCCATGCTCCCGTTGTCGGTATTCTCCTGATTCCTTTCTACGTTTGTTCGCGTAACTCTGGCCAGTGTTCGTCCCATGTGCCATGTTTGGTCATTGCATGCAACCCTGTAGGGTTTTCCTGTGGCGTGTACGGTGCGGTAAATTAATGACGAACTCCAAGCTCCTCGAGAAATTTTTTGAAACTCATACTGGTAAACAGGATACCATTGTCTGTCACCATCACCTTTGGCACCCCGTATCTCGCGAAGATCCTTTCGCGAATTGCCTTCTGCGGCGTCTCCGTTGTGGCTTTCCGCATTGGGACCATTTCTGTTCATTTTGAAAACCGATCGATCATTATCAATAGCATGGTGTTTCCATGCTTGGATCTCGGCAACGGTCCCACTGCTGTCGGTTCGTCGTAATTCTCCTTTAGCACCTGCTGCCTCATATCCATCGGCACACACAGCTTCCATGATGCTACTTCCTCGCTTCGGGCTCTATGCGGAACATGTCGGTATACCATACCTACCTTCTTCTACGTACTCTGGCCATTTCAGTGGGTTTTCTCGTATTTTCCTTTTTAGTGCACTTATCCAAACGCACTCCACTTTTTCGCTTGCTGTGGCACTACTCAACTTTTCTACTAACTGCTGGCGGGAAAGTGCATCTGCAACTACATTCAGCTTGCCTTTCCTGTAGCTGATAACATAATCATATTGTTGCAACTCGAAGACCCATCTTGCGATCCGTCCAAGTGGGCTCTCTATATTGTTCAGCCACTTCAGATCCATATGATCCATAATCACGGCGAACTGGTACCCCTCCAGCGCCTATCAGCGTTCGAATGGCGTAAACGACCTCTCGCTCGCCCTCATCAGTGTCCTGCGTCAGAACTGCACCCACGCCGTAGTCGCTCGCGAGACCCGGGCTTCGAGAAATCCGGGCATGCCAGCACTGGATCCTCTGCTAACCTCGACTTTAGATTCTCAAACGCCTCTTGGTGTCTCGCCGTCCATTCCCACTTTGTTCCCTTTCTAAGGGAACTTCTTACTTCCTTCAAATTCGCCATGTGCTCCTCTTTTGTGCGTCCGATCACGATGATGTCATCCTGATACGCAAATGCGTGCGGAGCCATATCCGGGCCTATAACCTGGTATAAAGATCTTTGAAACGTTGCCGAGACTGAGTTTACAACGGACCCGAACGGCATCACCTTCCACTGGTACAAACCTTTCCCTGGTACCGTGAAGGCCGTGTATTTCCTGCTCCCTTCCTCCAGTGGGATTTGCTAATAGCCGTCTTTAAGGTCGAGGCTGCTAAAGAATTTTGCCTCCCTCAATTGCTCCAGTATGAAGGTTATCCGTGGCATCGGGTACACATACTTTATTGACATTGAGTTTATTTGTCGGAAATCCAAGCACATTCTCCATTGACCCGTCTTTTTCTTCACCATGACGATGGGTAAGCTAAAGGCGCTATTTGAAGGCTCTATGCATCCTTTCCAGCAGGTCTTTTACCTTTTCATTGATCTCCTCTGTATTTTGGGGTTCTTTGGGGTTCGCTCTCCCATTCCTCCGAGGGTCCAGTTATGGCTATGGACAGCCTATCCTCCAGGCATAAGCTCCATCTTTCTATTCTCGGGATCGTGACTTGGTGTTCTGCGCAGTTTATTATTGTTCCGAATTCTGCGAGGAAATCCCATCCAAGCACCGCGCTGTTTCCCATGCCTGGCAACACTAACATATACAAATTTTCTTCCTTATTGCCAAAGCTTACTGTTGTCTGTAGTACCATTTGTGTCTCCGTGTGCTCCCGTTGGCCGACTTTATTAGTCTCCTTGTTGTTTTCCGCTCTCCGGCGATTCCCGTGCCCATGATTCCCGGGTTCCCCGCTAGTTTTTCTGAAATGAAACTAGCCGTTGCCCCGGTGTCAATCATGGCCTCCACTTCTGCACCTCCGATCTTGACGACCGATAAACCTGATAAACCTCCAACTAGTTCTGAGAGGCAGCACTTCGCGATCTCTGCCTTCCTTTCTACGGATGAGATCGCTGCGCGTGTCCCGCTCTTTGGCAGCATTCTGTGCTCCTCCCCTCTATTGCGCCGCACATCCGGCAGAACAAAGTTCTGGGGTTCCTGCACCCACTGGCCCAATGGCCCATGCCTCCGCTTCTGCCTGCGCTGGGTTTTCTATTTGACCCTGTCTAGGCGTCGCTGCCCACTGCCGAATCGGCTGCCTTTGACTTTGGCTTGCTGCCCATTGTTGACTCGGCTGCTTCTGCCTTGGGTCTACCGTCCATTGTTGACTCGGCTGCTGTTGCTGCCGCATTTGGTGTCGGTCCTCCGGTTACCATCTCTGCCCCCATCCATGTCTTGGGGGGCTCTGTTGCTCCGGCGGTTTCTGGTGCCGTTCCTCTTTTGGCCACCTTCGGTCTACCGCGGATGCTTGCCTATTAAAAACCTCTTCTTTCAAGGCCAGCTCCTCGAATTCCTCGGCTAGACCCATAACCTCCTCGAGCGATGCGCATGAGTATGGCCTCAGTTCTCCACCAGCCTTTTAATCACCTCCTTCGTGGACTTTCCTAAAGGCTTCATTAGCGTCTGAAGGTCCACCATATACTCCTTGAACGGTTCTCCTTGCTGCTGTTTCCGCACCTGGTCTGACAGTTTCTCTAAATATCCTTCGGCAGGAAAAAGGCCTTGAAGCTCCTTCTGAACTCCTTCCATGTGGACCAATCCTCATCGTTCATTATGAACCATCTTTGCACAACAAACTCGAGAGAATCAACCTGCACCGGGACTGGCTTCATTCTCCTTATAGTTTTCAATTCTGGCACTGCCAGACTTTGAATGAGCTTCTCCCACTCGCTCACCGCTCTCTGTCTCGGCGTGGACCGCTCTCTGTCGGCTATCCTTATAAAATTCGACAAATCAGATTGTTTCTCCCAAAATAGAATCTGTACCAAATCCCATCTTTATACCTGTTGGGACTTGTGCCAGCATCAAATAGCATAATTATTTCTATTTTAGTCTCTCTATTTTAGTCACTAATTGCCCGTTATCAGCTGTTCCATATTCTTTGTTGCTCCCAGATTCGCATGCGCTTTGTTGTTCTTTTGTAGCGTATGCTCTTTGGGAGCTTTGGTGGAGCTTCTGCGCAAGCTCTTAGGGCTTATGCACTTGTAATTCGGCATTGTTTTGGTTCGGCCGCGGAATTTGTTTTGGGGTTAAATTGACCCATAATAAATTGAATTATAAAATTCAACCTTGTCTATTAATTCGGCCGCTATCAAAACTCTGATAGCTCAACACCAAGGAAAACGCTCCTTTCTCTTCTTTAAGTTCATCTTCCCCAAATTCGAATGCATCGTCGCCTTCCACCTCTTCGCAAAGTTCACTTATGGGTTTTCTGAAAGGAAGTGGTTTTTGGTAACCATGGTTACCAAACCAAGCCAACCAAACAAGAATTCCCTTTTTCTAACCGTATCCCTAAAATTCTCCATGGACTCGAAGTTTTAATTCAGAATCTCATGCTGGATTTCTGGACGTAAATTTCGCCGTATTATTTTCACCAGTGTTTTGTTGGATATAGGCTCCCGGAATTGCTTCCTTAAGGCTGCACAAAGCTCCTACGCCAAAAAAAATCATAGGCCTTTTCTTCAAATAGCATATTTGCATTCCCGCATAAAAGTGAGTAATTCCCCTTTAATGTCTGATGTGTCAGAGCCTCGACTCTGTAGATAAAACTACTTAATTCCCAAAATCTGCTTTAGGGAGGAATTCCTACTTGTATTAGGATTTACCGTCGCCCTTTGTTGGTCTATATTGCTCATTTGCGCTTCAACATTTGTTTTTATTAGTTTTGCCATCCTCTCCGTGAGCTAAGTTAGTAGCTCTTTTTGCATTGCCTTTACGGCTGCAGAAATTTTTGTAGTTATTTTTGTAGTTATTTGAGCCAGAAGAAATGCTTCTGCTGGTGTATAAGCACCTGTGTTCTGATCCTGCCTTGACCGCTCCTGGCTGGTTGAAGCTGACAAGTCCACCTCGCTTCCACTGCGCGAAACTGTTTCGAGCCTTGAATTATTTAAAATAAAAAAAATTATTATTGTTTTTTTTTTTAAATTAAAAGTAGTTTTGATTTCCACCACGCACCAAGCAACGCTGCCTATTAACGACCGTCTTTACAAAAATGTTGATAAAAATTAAAGAAAGCAGACTAGAATCAAAAAATGATTTGTGGACATGAGGCCTTATTTGTAAATATGAATCTTCTTGTTCTCCATGCAAATCTGTTTCTTGATTTTACTTCAGGAAGTGGTTCTCATCAAAACCGTGGTCACGAGCTCCACTTTAAAGTAGAGTCAACGCGCATTCGAAGCGCCTTACTGAGCTCTTAAAGAATAACCAAAAGGTTAAGGATGAAAAGAGGAAAAGAAAGCCAAAATAAAAAAATAATGAGGAGCTATTACTGAGGCAAAATGGTCAATAGCCAGCTGCTGGCAGCTACATGATATGCTCCAGTAGACGAGGCTTGGAGCTAACCCTTGGAGCGGTCTTTCTCCCCCTATGGGCCAATATTGAGAACGGATTTTCGCCATTATCGCCCAAAGGCTAGAGTGCAGGTTCTTCTAATGAAAGTGAGTCACTATAGCCGAAGTGACGGCATAGCCTAAGAGAAGAATTATCGGATGACGTTCGATTTTATTAAGCTTATCTCTTCCTTAAACTCGGAAAGCTGGACGAAGCGCAACAGCAGATGGGTTCCTTCTTGGAGATCCTGAACAGAAATCCCTTCGTGACGGATGCGGTGGCAAAATTTGTAAATGTAGGCGATCACTCTCTGTAGGGACGGAAACAAGTTGGCAAACTTTGACAATGCGGGGGTCCTGGCGCGAAGTTTGATGGTTGCCATTTCGGCCCAATAGCAAGGGGAAAAAATCTGTGGAACAAAAAAAAAAAATTTAGGGTCCTAGGACCAAAGCTTGAAGTTCAATAGCGTAATGTCGTTTATATCCAATTTATTTATTTATTCTTGATTTATTGAATGAGCAGCAAAGGTGCCGCTCCAATGCTTCTATTGGATCTGATTTTACATTATTCTTTTAATTCTAAGTAAGGCAAAGTCTCGTCGCTGCGCTGCCCACAGATGGCGGCAGCAAGACGGCTATGTATATGCTTATATATATGTATGCTATGCTCTCGTAAGCGGGAGCGCGAGGTATATGCATATGAGGTCCTTTCGTGTTACAATTCTGTCGGCGCTTGCAACTTTTTGTACATAGCGATCGGTTCATGTTTACCCTTTAGGTACTCTTGGTACAGTGGCTATTCAATATGTGTGCATACTACATCTCCTTCCTTTTGGAAAATAACGTAATAATATGAAGTTATTTTAATAATTTTGATAAAAAAAATTTTTTTTTGTATGTTTTTTTTTTTTGTTTTTTTTTTTTGTTTTTTTTTTTAAATTATATATTAGCAAAAAGATGAAAATGAAATTACGAAAAATATTTGCATCTATGCATGGCCATACTAAATACAATTATGAAATAAACATTTTTAATCTATTCTTATGAACTGTTTGCTTTTCCCATTTTTATTATTTAATATTATAATATTATCTCTGTCTCCTATTTCCGTTACTTTATATGGACCAGTACATTTGGGATCTAACTTATGACCTGTTTCGTTTTTTAGTAAAACTTTATCCTCCACTGATATATCTATCATATAGTTTTTTATACTATATGATATCTTTCTGATCATATAGTTTTTTATTTCTATACTTATTTTCTTCTAACATAATTCTAGCTCTTTTATATGATACTTCGAGTCTATATTTACTCTCTTTAGCATAGTCATCTATGTTATATATTGTTTCCATGTTATCTATACTATTGAATTCTTTTGGTAAATTATTTGTTTTGCCACATACTAACTCATATGGACAATAATAATGTGCCATTGAGGGGGTCGTGTTGAAACATAAGACGAAATATTGAAGCCATACGTCCCAGTCGGTTTTATCAACCGATATGTAAGTGACTTCTTATATGACTTCTTTCGATTGTCCCAACTGTCTGGTTGTGGTGTGCGGTAGATGTTATGTTTTTGATGTTCAAATATTTGCACAAGTCATTTATAATTGAATTCTTGTATTCTGTTCCCATGTGCGTAATGAACGTCTTCATTGGACCGTACTTCAGAATAAATGATTTAAAAATTGCTTTAGCGACAGTATTTCCGTTTTTATTTGCAACTGGTATGGCAACTAGATATTTTGTTAAGTCACAAATTAACGTGACTACATATTCATGGCCATTTTCTGATTTTGGTAATGGACCAATAGTGTCCACTATCACTCTGTCGAAAACATTTATAGGTGTAACATTTATTGTTAATGGGGTCTTTGTATGCGATATAATTTTTGCTTGCTGACATTTTTGACATTTTCTTACGTACTCAGTTATATCTTTAGACATTCTTTTCCAGTAATAGTGTCTTTTTACTTTGGCCAAAGTTTTTGATATGCCAGTATGACCTCCCTGAATTGGATCATCATGAAACGTAGACAAAATTGTGTCTTTTTCTTTTAAATTTGTTATTTGGGTCACCGGGTTGAGTAGCGCTACTCTTAATGTTTTCAATATTTTATTGCCCATTAATTTAAAATTATCTATTGAAGTATGTTCAAAGATATTTTCCCATGGTGCCACTTTGAATTGGCTGATTTTATGTATACCGGCTTGCATTTCAAGCCTTTGGAAAAATTGACCTATGTCAATAACTCCATTAGTATATAAATAGCTAACATCATATCTTGCATTAATTTTTCTGCTTTGTTTAAATAAACTTAACGTATCTTTTATATGCAAGGTCACTACTTTACGTACTTCATCATTGTTTATGACGTCGTATACGTTGGGCTTAGAAGTTTTACTTAAAAATTGCATAGGCAATTTTGATATTCTTGTTCTTGATTTACAGCGCGGAATTTTTGTCTACTTTGATATCTAGTAGTGACTTTCATTATATGTCTTGTAATATTCTGTAGCTCTTTAATGGTTATTCTTAATAACGCATCAGCTACATGATTGTCTTTACCCTTTAAATATTCGACTGTAAAATCATATTCTTCTAATTCGAGCCTCATACGTGTCAGTTTGGAACTTGGGTTGCTCATTGAGAATAGATATATTAGAGGTCTGTGGTCTGTTCTAATTATAAAATGTTTTCCATAAATATATGGTCGAAAATGTATTATTGCCCAGTGAATTGCAGCTAGTTCCTGCTCAGTAGTAAACTTGTTACTTTCTCCTTTTGTAAATGCTCTTGATGGGTATGCAATGGGAATTTGGAGACCATTATGGTTTTGAGTTAAAACTGCTCCACACGCTTGCTGACTTGCATCTGTGATTATACAGAATTCTTAAGTAAAATCTGGGTATTATATCAAAGTAGGTTCCATAAGTTTTTTTTTTAAATATTGGAATCCATTCTGACATTTATCAGACCATTGAAAATGGACATTCTTTTTACATAATCTTGTTATGTGCCTTGAATAGTCGGCGAAGTTTTTTATAAAGCGTCTATAATAGTTACAAAATGCTACGAAACGTCTAGCGCTGTCCGCGTCGTGCGGAACTGGGTAGTTCATAATGACTTCATATTTCTTCTCGTCTGGAAGTATTCCTTTATCAGTGCATTTATGGCCTAAAAAAGTCACTTCATGCATAAAAAATGAACATTTTTCTGGATGTAAAATCAGGTTATATTTCCTACATTTCTCAAAAACATCTGTCAAGTTCATAAGCATACGTTTTTTGGAACAACCGATCACTATTAAGTCATCCATGTAAAGGAATGCTTCAGAAGGTTCTAGTGCAGAAAATGTAGTCATCATTCTCTGAAATGAGTTAGGAGCTATTTTTAATCCAAAAGGTAATCGCGTGAAGCGATATGAGCCGTTGCTCGTTGAAAAAGACGTTATGTCTCTGGAACTTTTTTCTAGTTCAATTTGATGGGCTCGACCTTCAATTTTGCTCGACCTAGTTGGTCCAAGATATCATCAATTCTAGGTTGTGGAAATTTATCAGATAGTAATTTTTTATTAATCTGGCGATAGTCAATCACTAACCGCCATTTCTTTACTTACTGGTTTACTGGTTTCTTAGGATACGGATGGTTATATTCGGATACGTATAGTTCAACAATCCCTTCGGAGATCAACTTTTCTACTTGCTTTTGTATTTCATTTACCTGACTATGTGGGCTTCGATAATTTTTTATGTATACTGTCTCATCATCCTTTAATCTCAGTTTTTGCTTATAGAAGTTGTTTCCAATCCGAATACGTCGCTATATTGGGTGCATTCGTCGCATTCGACTACTTTCGTCGTAATTTGTTGTATTAAGTATCCTTATGAAGGCGTTTTTGGATGATGCTATGGTATTTGCAATGTAAATACCATGCTGAATTTCTTGATTTGGAATTAATACACTGTCTTCTTTTGAATTAAGTTGTATTTTTCGAATAACTTGGGATCTTGCTGGCAGAAGTATTGAATTGCCAGAATTGTGAGCTATTGGTACATTAATTAGGAATTTTAAGTTATTGGGTCTAATTATAAGCCAATCTTCAGATGGCTTAAAGTCTAACTGACAGTTGTATTTTTTTATAAAATCGATTCCTATATTCCATCACATGGAATAGGGAATTAAAAAGTCACGATATGAAAATCGTGTGTAATTATATATTTAGTCGTTTGTATTTCTATGGAAACCAGACCTTTGGATTTGGTTATTTCTTGACTTATTCCTTTTATGTCTATAATATAGAAGTTTCTTTTAAAATGGATATGTCTGCACCTGTGTCTATTAAAAAGATAAGTTCTTTTCCAGTAGCTACATGAATAAATGAAATGAATATATTTTGACTGAGATTAATGGTGTGAACTCTTGCGTCTTTTACTGCTGAACATTTAAAGGGTCTTGGAGGTTTTCCGATGTATTTTGGGCAATTCTGACATTGCTTAGGTTATCGCCATTGTGGCCTCTGTTCGAGTTTCCGCCTCTATAGTTTCCTCTATATTGGCCTCGACCTCTATTGTTATTTTTGTAATTGTTGTTATAATTATTGTTGTTGAAGTTATTGTCGTTGTAGTTATTGTGATTACCACGAAAACTACCTCTACAATTTCCACGTCCGCGACTTGAGCCACGCTGTGGATAATTCTTGTAATATAGGACCGTGTTTGATTGTCCCGTTGCTTCTGTGCAACTATTGCCATTTTTGAAATAATTGTATTTGGAATATAATTATAGCTGCCTGTTTCTTTAGAATATTTACTTATTGCAGTACTTTGCATCTAATTTTACAGGTTTTCCTACCTATTATTCTGTATAGCTTTACGGGCTACACTTCTAATTGGGCAGAAAAGGCTCCGTTCAATTTTTCATAAAGTCGATTATAACTATAATGTAACGCAGTACATTAATAATGCAACGCAGTGCAATACGCAATATTCTCCTGGAGAATGCGGCTGCGGCTGATGTCCTTTGTCCTAAGCGTGGGCGGTGCCGGGTTTTCCTCACCTATGCTGCTTTATGCAACTGAACTTGCACACTGGGGTTTCCAGCGGTCCGGGGCAGTCGTTCGGGCACTCTTCGTAGTATCTTGGTAATGGCTTGGGAGATGGTGGTTTAGTATTTGTATTTAAGGTTTTAATTCATTCTGAGTGAGTTGCGGTTGGGTTTTCTTTCTTCTGGAGACTTTCTTTTAGGAATTCGAGCTCAGCAGTTAATTTTACTGCTGTCACCCATGGATGTGGATTATTTTTATATAATAGCCTTTTAATGTGTGCTATTCTTTTATTATACCCTTGCATAGGGTATTATAATTTTGGTCAAAAGTGTGCAACGCAGTGAAGGAGACATCTCTTATATTATATTCTTGATCAGGATCACCTCCTGAGTCGATATGAGCATGTCCGTCTCTCTAGTCTCTCAGTTTTAGAGCTATCGAGATGAAACTTTTCACACATCCTTCTTTTGTTTGCAGCAGTATATAAATCAGAACGGCCGGGATCGGTCGACTATATCGACAGACAGACATGTTTACATCGACTCAGGAGGTGATCCTGGAATTTGGAATTAATACACTGTCTTCTTTTGAATTAAGTTGTATTTTTCGAATAACTTGGGATCTTGCTGGCAGAAGTATTGAATTGCGAGAATTGTGAGCTATTGGTACATTAATTAGGAATTTTAAGTTATTGGGTCTAATTATTCGAAAAATGCCTCTCTTTATCTTAAAGCGGACGGACGTGTTTTTTTTGTGCGCACTACGTTTTTGTAAAATTTGCAATAAGCTTTCTATAAACAATCGGTGTTTATTTCTTTACTGATATATAAACAAATTGCAATTTTTTAGATCCGTATCGCTTTGCGTGTGCAGTGATATATTTGGAGGTAAAATAATAATTTATTTAACTTACTTTCCAAACATAGCCCTGCTCTGCTTCTTCATCTCCTACGGTGTTGTTGCTATTCTTTTGCTTCTACTCTCGCTCAATAGAGATTCTTATCTCTATTTCTTTAAATCTTACTAACTTGCACTAACTGCTCTCTTTAATCTCCCCTTCTCTTTTCCTTGGTACAGTGGTTCAAGGTTCCTCATTAATAAAATAAAATAATATTTTTAAATTAATTATTAATTTTTTTAATAATTTTTAATAAATTAATTATTTAAATTTTTAATAATTTTTAATAAATTAATTATTTAATTTTAAATAATTTTTAATAAATTAATTATTAAAATTTTTAATAATTATGGATTTTAAATTGGTCTGTGCATTAAAGTCTTGCAATAAGACAATCTCGTCTTCCCAGCCTACCATCCATTGCTGGCTCTGTGAAAACGTTTTACACGCTAAGTGTGCCGGGTTCACGGCCTCAGTTTCGGATGCAATCTCGCGTAGGTCTGGACTCCACTTTTGCTGTGACGGTTGTCGTGCTGTTCAGGACGAAATGAGGTCGTTCATGAGGCAGACTAAAAGCGGTTTCAAGGAGTTGATTAGTGGTTTTCGAAAAATCAATGACCAACTCTGTGCGCTTGATACACAGTTTAGTAGTCTTCAACTACTAAATGAGTCTCCAAAGCGTAAGAAATCCGCTTTTAGTGATGTGCTCGGGTCGAGTAATCTTCAGCCTGCTCAGCCGACAACTATGCAGCCGCTTATATCTCTGGCCACCCCAAGGGCCGGACCTGAGAAAAATTCGGCTTCCGAATGTCTCGGACTCAATGAGCAATTGTCCGATATGTCCTCTGTGGCATCGCTTCAAGTGATCCCAGACCCAATAATTCAAACTCCTGTAACAGCCACCAAACAGGGAAATAAACCGTCCGGACCCCCGGTACGCACTGATGCCGCAGTATTAGTTACGGCGGCACCAAAACCCTTGCAGGTGATCCCACCATCGAAACACATTTTTGTTTCCCGGCTTGCCCCTGATACTTCGGAGATTGATATCTCGGCTTACATCAAAGCCAAAGCAAAAGCCGACATAAAGGTGGTGGATATTACAAAGTTCAAATATTCTTACACCAGGCACACGTCATCTTTCAAAATACGTGTGCCCTTGCAGATGTTCAAGACGATCTGTTCCGCCAGCTTTTGGCCAGAGAACATTTTCGTCCAAGAACATCAGCCAAGTACGGTGAAAAAAAAGATAACCAAACCTGTGGGTGTAAAACTCCCACATGTTAAGGCCACTGATCAACCTTCCACCTCATCTTCCTCAATCTCAAAAAACTAATGTCTTCATTAACACTTACCTATCAGAATACAAGAGGGTTTCGTAGTAAACTTCCCAAACTGTATTCTGATAGTTCTTCTTTTGCATCCCACATTATTGTATTTACAGAAACTTGGTTAAAGCCGGACATCTTAAGCTCCGAAGTTTTTCCTAGTAGGTACGCCACTTTTAGATGTGATAGAACTTTGCGAAGGGGAGGAGGAGTGCTAATTTCTGTAGACTCCAAATTCGCTTCTGAAGAGGTAAAATCACAAGAGTTTGGTGACATTGAATTTCTTTGCATCAAAATCACTTTGTCCGATCAATCTTTGTATGTTACCTGTTCGTACATACCACCTTCATCCGAACCGCCAACATACTGGCAACATTTGTCCGCTATTCGTTTGGTTTTCGATCGTCTGTCTGATGGTGACCAGCTGATAGCTCTGGGTGACTTTAATATCCCAGAACTTATGTGGTCAAATGTTGATAATTCACCGTCTTTACAGCTTAACTCCCACCATGACTTCCCTGAGGGCATGTTCGACATGTCACTCGGGCAAATTAACCACGTTAGAAATTCTTTAGGTCGGCTGTTGGACTTATGTTTCGTTTCTGATCCTGATGGAATTACTCTTTCCAGAACTTTGCCCCTTTCTAACCCTGAGGATCCATATCATCCCACTAATTATAAGAAAAAAAAAGAAAATAATTACTTTTTTGACCTTAAGTCTACAGTTAAATCTCAGAAAGTTCGTTTCTTTCGTAAGGCTGACTTTATGAAATTAAACAAGTTAATTTTGGAATTTGATTGGTCTGATTTACTGGCATGCGAGGATATAAACATTGCATTACAAAAATTTTATTACACTTTGAACATATTTTTCGACGCTTGCGTACCGTGGAAATATCCGTCCGCTTCAACGAATCCGCCTTGGTATACAAGGCACCTTATAAATTTAAAGAATAGTATGAGTAGACTTTTAAACAAACATAGATTATCTGGCTGTACAGTTACTTATTCAAGATACTTAGTAGCTCGGTCCAATTTCACCGTGCATAACGCAGAATGTTATAGGAGTTATATTCGCCGCTGCAGGATTCAGTTTACTCAGGATCCGAAGCAGTTTTATAACTTTGTAAACACTAAGCGTAAACATGTATCTTTTCCCCCAATGCTTACGTTTGAGAACTCTTATGCGAACACCGATCAGGCAATGGCCGATCTCTTTGCACAGTTTTTTCAAACTACCTATTCACCTAGCAGCAGTTTAGCTCAGCCTTACACTTATAATATCCAATCAGCCAACCTTATATTTTGCCCATCTTTCGATCAAAGTGGTGTGTTATCGGATCTTCTTAAGATCTTCTTCTTCTTCTTCTTATTCGCTAGGCCCTGATGGAGTACCAGGCTGTGTTCTGAAGTACTGCGCCGAGGCACTGTGCAAACCGCTTGTTAAACTCTTTAATCTATCGCTGGAAACTTCGATCTTTCCCCTTATGTGGAAGGAATCCTTCATTATTCCGCTGCATAAAAAAGGGGAAAAGTCCGACGCTGCTAATTATAGAGGCATCTCTAAATTGTCAGCAATTCCAAAGCTTTTTGAAAAACTTATCACTCCACATTTGCAACACCTATGTAGTTCAATAATAACTCCGTGCCAGCATGGCTTCATGAAGCGCCGCTCCACCACTACCAACTTATTGGAGCTAACATCTTTTATCACGGATGGCTTCCGGAATGGCTTACAAACAGACGTCATATACACTGACTTCAGTAAAGCATTTGACTCTGTTAACCATTCGCTTCTTATAAGTAAACTCAGTCTTTTGGGATTCCCAACTGATCTTCTTATGTGGATTTCGAGCTACTTATCAGGGAGAACCCAACGTGTTTTCTTTAAAGATGTTACCTCGCGTGTAGTCCGCGCCACATCGGGGGTGCCCCAAGGAAGCCATCTTGGACCCCTACTTTTTACTCTGTTTATTAACGACTTGCCCCTTGCCTTAACTAATTCACTTGTACTTATGTACGCTGATGACGTTAAGCTTAGCCTTCAGTATAAATTCACTAGCGCCCAGTCTAGACTTCAATCCGATTTGGATAAACTTCAAAATTGGTGTTTAGCAAATAACCTAAAGCTTAATGGATCGAAATGTAAACTTATGTCTTTTTACCGATCTAGTCCTCACCAGGCTATGTACTTTCTCTATGGGAATGCCTTAGAACGATTAACTCAGGTTAACGATCTAGGTGTCCTATTAGATTTGAAACTTAAATTTACCGACCATGTATCTACCATGGTTAATAAAGCTATGGGTGTGCTTGGTTTTATTAAAAGATGGTCAAAAGAATTTAATGACCCGTACATGACTAAAACGTTATATACATCACTGGTCCGTCCGATTCTTGAGTATGGATCGTGTGTCTGGAGTCCTCAATATGGAGTACACCAAGATCACATTGAATCTGTACAAAAATACTTCCTTTCTTTTGCTCTTAGGGGACTTAATTGGGATGCAAATCTTTACCTCCCCTCTTATCATAGTAGACTTTTACTAATCAACTTACCAACATTAACAAATCGTAGAACGATGCTGGGTGTCATGTTTCTATATAATCTTATTTATGGAAATATAGACAGCCAGCATTTACTAACACGTTTAAACTTGAACATTCCTAGTAGAAGGACCAGAAACTTTCGTCCTCTACTCCTCAGCTATTGTAGTTCGACATATGCCCAACACGATCCGTTCAGGGTATTATGTTCGGACTACAATGGTCTCTACCACATCTTATCACTTTGCTCTACTAACAATCTTAAATCGCTTATATTAACCGCCTTATCTATGCAACACTCTTCCTCGTAATATCTTTCTCCTAATCCTCGCTTATCTATCTCGGATCTATTCCCGCGATTCGAGCCGTACGTTACGCGGCAGCGTCCCTCGGTCGGTTGGACGGAAGGTGGGCTGTACGTATGCAGTGGGAACCGCGCAAAAAAAAAAAAAAAATTATAAGCCAATCTTCAGATGGCTTAAAGTCTAACTGACAGTTGTATTTTTTTATAAAATCGATTCCTATATTCCATCACATGGAATAGGGAATTAAAAAGTCACGATATGAAAATCGTGTGTAATTATATATTTAGTCGTTTGTATTTCTATGGAAACCAGACCTTTGGATTTGGTTATTTCTTGGCTTATTCCTTTTATGTCTATAATATAGAAGTTTCTTTTAAAATGGATATGTCTGCAAAAGATAAGTTCTTTTCCAGTAGCTACATGAATAAATGAAATGAATATATTTTGACTGAGATTAATGGTGTGAACTCTTGCGTCTTTTACTGCTGAACATTTAAAGGGTCTTGGGGGTTTTCCGATGTATTTTGGGCAATTCTGACATTGCTTAGGTTATCGCCATTGTGGCCTCTGTTCGAGTTTCCGCCTCTATAGTTTCCTCTATATTGGCCTCGACCTCTATTGTTATTTTGGTAATTGTTGTTATAATTATTGTTGTTGAAGTTATTGTCGTTGTAGTTATTGTGATTACCACGAAAACTACCTCTACAATTTCCACGTCCGCGACTTGAGCCACGCTGTGGATAATTCTTGTAATATAGGACCGTGTTTGATTGTCCCGTTGCTTCTGTGCAACTATTGCCATTTTTGAAATAATTGTATTTGGAATATAATTATAGCTGCCTGTTTCTTTAGAATATTTACTTATTGCAGTACTTTGCATCTAATTTTACAGGTTTTCCTACCTATTATTCTGTATAGCTTTACGGGCTACACTTCTAATTGGGCAGAAAAGGTTCCGCTCAATTTTTCATAAAGTCGATTATAACTATAATGTAACGCAGTACATTAATAATGCAACGCAGTGCAATACGCAATATTCTCCTGGAGAATGCGGCTGCGGCTGATGTCCTTTGTCCTAAGCGTGGGCGGTGCCGGGTTTTCCTCACCTATGCTGCTTTATGCAACTGAACTTGCACACTGGGGTTTCCAGCGGTCCGGGGCAGTCGTTCGGGCACTCTTCGTAGTATCTTGGTAATGGCTTGGGAGATGGTGGTTTAGTGTTTGTATTTAAGGTTTTAAATCATTCTGAGTGAGTTGCGGTTGGGTTTTCTTTCTTCTGGAGACTTTCTTTTAGGAATTCGAGCTCAGCAGTTAATTTTACTGCTGTCACCCATGGATGTGGATTATTTTTATATAATAGCCTTTTAATGTGTGCTATTCTTTTATTATACCCTTGCAGAGGGTATTATAATTTTGGTCAAAAGTGTGCAACGCAGTGAAGGAGACATCTCTTATATTATATTCTTGATCAGGATCACCTCCTGAGTCGATATGAGCATGTCCGTCTCTCTAGTCTCTCAGTTTTAGAGCTATCGAGATGAAACTTTTCACACATCCTTCTTTTGTTTGCAGCAGTATATAAATCAGAACGGCCGGGATCGGTCGACTATATCGACAGACAGACATGTTTACATCGACTCAGGAGGTGATTCTGATCAAGAATATATATACTTTATAGGGTCGGAGATGTCTCCTTCTCTGCGATGCACACTTTTAACCAAAATTATAATACCCTCTGCAAGGGTATAATAATAATTCATTACATCAAATAATATTATTTTCCTAAAGAAGAAAATTTTTTTTTCTTTTAACTCTGTTTCACTCACTTATCACCAAAATGTACTACAATTATTCCCAAATTTTCTATTATTTTCCCTTCTTTTACAATAAAACTTAACTTAAAAATAAGCTTTTTTTCTCGTTTCTCTTCAGTCCCGTTCACCAATATTGCACTAATAAATATGATTATATTGCAGCTTGTGCGGAGGGTAGGGAATTTTAAGAAAAGATTTTTTTGTTTTAAATTTTAAATCGTTCTTTAACCGCTTACAACTACTTAGTTATTAAATAGCTAAGTGGGGGTGAGGTTAGGTTTACTTAGGGGTCACACATTCACAACTAACCCTCTAGCAAAGATTCCCTTTTTAAGCTGACTTAATTAAATTTTCTTAAAAACCCGACACTGGGTTTCCTTGCGCCGAGGCCCTCCCTGCAACCGCACCAGGGGTTTCGCCAACTTCCGCGGCGACTTCGATGATTGAAGACCGTGGACTGATCTGGTCCCAGAGCTGTTGCAGGCCTCCAGAGTCAGTCCTAACTGACTAAATTCCAAATTTTCACACTTTATCTGCTTCAAACTTTTTATGAATTCAAGTTCTACCATTTTAAACTGCACTGGTCTGAGTCTCGATGGGAAAAAAAGAACCTCCAGCCGAGTGATACGACGAACCCAGGGCCCAGCTATTTGAGAGTTTTTTTTTGCAGAGTTTACCCGGTTATAAATTTCTCCACCCATTTCTCTCGCTGAGAAAGAGCGCAGCCACTAACAGTCCCTAAGCCTACCCGTTTTCTTCACGACCGTTTTGGAGCCAGTCGCTTTAAAACCGCATGAGCAATCCATCCGATACAAGCCTTTCCAAATTCCCCTGACCAAAATCGCGCTTGGGGTGCATTTAAACTTTTTCACCCACAAGGCTGACCACTTATATCTTTCCCAAGATACCGGCCGACAAGCTTTCCACTCAAATCCTCTAGTTCATATATAGAGCTTCCTATCTTCCTTCTCACTCTAGCCTTTTAAAATAGGGGAGCTAGCTTAGAATTGTAACCTGCCCAACCTTGTAAGATACTTCGCGCGCCCTAAGGTTGTAATGTCGTTCATGCCTCTCATACTGTTTTGCCAATGTTTCAGCTGCTTTCTTTCTGACTACCTCAAGAGAGTCCTCACGATTAAAAGTAGCCTCTTGCCCCTAGCATAGCCAACTTCCTCAATAAGGAGTACGTTGCACCAGATGTAATCATCTGCTGCCCAAAAACCATATAGGATATAGTGGATCCTAGACCAGAACAACGTTCGCTGTATGTTTCTTTACGGCTCTAAGAAAATCGAATTTGGAATAATGGTCAAGCGCAATGAAAATCCCTATATTCCCACTACGAGACCTAGAATAAGGGCATAAAAAATCAATGTCGAGACGCTGGAAAAACCTCTGCGTCTCGACTGCCTTACCCATAGGTGTTCTCAACGCCCTATTCGGTGCTTTAGTCATCCTACAACTTTCACAGGCTGAAATGTAGTCCTTCACGTTATTCACCATTCCTGGCCAAAAATAATATCGCCGAATTTTCTCCAACTGTGACCACCCCCGTGAGACGCTAATGGATCGTCATGCGATTTCTTTAGCACCTCCTGATTCATAGCCTTAGGTAACCACAATTTCCATGCGTACGCATCATTGAGAAGTTCGCCTTTCGAATGTTCGGTGCGTCGGTATACCAAGGAATCCACGATTCTCAGATCCGAAAAGTTATCCCAATTACTTTTAATTCCCTCCATTAACTGCATATACTCAACGGACTTAAAATGTTCTGAGTCGATATCCATCAGCAACCCGTTCTGCCGCTATCTGTTCATGCTCAACTCTAGACAAAGCATCGGGAACAACATTTAGCGTGCCCTTTCGATGCTGGATTGAATATCGAAACCCTTGTAACTTTAAAGCCAACCGTGCCAATCTAGTATTTAGATCGTTCTGCGACATCAGCCACTTCAAGGACTCGTGATCCGTGATGACGGTAAATTCTAGTCCTTCGACATAAGCTCGGAATTTTTTAATGCTTACTAAAGCCGCAAGGCATTCCTGCTCTGTAACTGTGTAATTCCTTTGCTCTTTATTTAATTTCTTTGATACAAAGGCTATTGGTAATTCGTCCCCAGTAATAGACTTCTGCACTAGGACCCCTCCTACTCCAGTCTAACTAGCATCGCAATGTATGAAAAAAGGTCTCTCAAAGTCTGGGGTCTATAATACCGGCGCACTTCCTAACATAGCCTTCAACTTCTCAAATGCCTCTTTACCTTCTTGGGTCATCACAAATTTACGTTTGTTTTGTAAAAGATCGGTCAAAGGAGCCGATACTGATGCAAAATTGTTTATAAATTTCCTGTACCAACCGGCTAATCCCAAAAAGCTTCTTAACGCCTTGAGTGATGTTGGTAACGGAAAATTTGTAATGGCCTAGACTTTGTCAGGGTCCGTTCGAATACCACCCTCACCTATTATGTGGCCCAAATATTTTACGGTTCTCCTACAGAACTTGCTCTTCTCCACATTCAAGGTTAAGTTAGCTTCTTGGATCCGTTTAGCTAGAGTCTCCAAAACTTCCAAATGCTTATAAGCATTAATTATCAAACATATCGGAGATAACTAATAAATCGTCCAGGTACACAAAAACTTCGTTTCTGGGTGATGGTTTGTGGAGCGTTGCAGAGGCCAAAAGGCATGACTTTATAATGATACAAAGGCCGCCCTGGTATAGAGAGAGGGGATTATATGAAATGCTAATTCCCTTTTCATTCCTTTATATTCTATCTCTGTCTTAAATTTACCTATTATTTGTTGCTTGTTTCCATCGGCAGTACAGCTAAAACAGCTAAAACCTTTTTAAAAGGCTTTCTACTTCATATATACTCATTAGCCAGCTGCCCACCTCTACACGATACAGCAGCGCCTTTATCTAGCAACCCTGTTCTCTTCTTTTCTAGTAAAATAACTTCTGCGAAAGGCCTATTGTCCCCAAAATTTTTTCTAATACTAGCAATTTTTTTTATTGTCTTCCAGTAATTTTTTTGTCGCCGACTTTTTCGCGAGACAGACCGAGCCTCGTTCTTCAGTATTGGCAAGTTTAATGTTCGGAACTTTTCCAGCTTAGTATGACAGACTTACAATTCCAAATATCCGGAAGGTGAATTTTCTACACTAAGCGCTCCCTCCTCTCTAACTAATGCTGGTCCTCAAGCCTGGCTGTCGGTTGGGAACGCGGTGTTGCAGTGTTCCTGTGGGAGTTTTTTGTACATCGCTCACAAGCGTTAGGAAGTCCACAACCATAACAAAAGATTTTCCTTTTTGATGCGCAATCTTGGTATCTATGTCCTTCCTTTCTGCAGTTTCAACATACCAAGGAAAATTATCCTACCACTTCTTGAAGTTCCCCAAATTTTCACCCCTTCGCTTATGGTTCACTTATGGGTTTTCTTAAAGGGAGTGGTTTTTGGTAACCATGGTATTCTATATCTCTTCTCTTCTACAAAGAATTCCCTTTTTCTAACCGTATCCCTCAAATTCTCCATGGACTCGAAGTTTAAATTCAGAATCTCAAGCTGGATTTCTGGACGTAAATTGCGCCGCACTATTCCCACCAGTGTTTAGTCGGATATGGGCTGGCTAAGTCGGTCAGTAAGCTTTAAAATGGAATCATAAAAGCTTTCAAACGATTTCTTATCTCTCTGTTTTCTGTCCCTGATCATCTGACGGATATCTACATCGGTCCTTAAATCCCGGAATCGCTTCCATAAGGCTGCAGAAAGCTCCTGCCATCTCCCCACTCCTACTGTCTTGACGCCAAAAAAATCAGTGGCCTTTCCTACAAATAGCATACTTGCATTCCCGCATAAAAGTGAGAAATTCCCCTCTAATGTCTGATGTGTCAGAGCCTCGACTCTGTAGATAAAACCGATCCCGAAAACCTTAATTTTCAGTTTGATAAAATGTGACCCACTTTGTCGGGTCTTTGTTCTAAATCCGAGCTTAGGGATCTGAAGCTATTGGGTCTCTGTGGAACTGTAAACTGTTCGTCGTGTGGCATGTTCATTCCCAAAACCTGCTCTAGGGAGGAATCCCTACTTGTTTTAGGATTTACCGTTGCCCTTTGTTGGTCTATATTGCTCATTTGCGCTTCAACATTTGTCTGTATTCGATTTGCCATCCTCTCCGTGAGCTCAGTTAGAAGCTCGTTTTGCATTGCCTTTACGACAGCTGTATTCATTACTGTAATGGGTAACGAACTATCAGGCTGGATGTTGAACTCCCGCTATGGCGCACACGTTCGATGGTTGGGGCACGTTTTCTGACCTAGGTGGGGGTGAGGTTAGGTTTACTTAGGGGTACTTAGGGGTTCACAACTAACCCTCTAGCAAAGAATCCCTTCTTATGCTGACTTAATTAAATTTTCTAAAAAAAAAAGGACCCTGGAGTCTCCTTGCGTCGAGGCCCTCCCTGCAACGGGGCCTTATTCGGGGCCTGATTTTTATTTTATTTCATCTAAAATATGAAGTTCTTTATTTTAATTTAATTTTTTTTTTCAACTATTTAACCATTGGTTTATTAGACTAAACAACTTGGAAACTGATTGTTTTTGATTAACTGTATGTTTTTGACCATGGCGGCCCTAATAGTGAGTTAATAATTTATTGAAAAGCATTACATTTTTTTAAATATGAAGTTCTTATTTATTTTTATTTTTTATATTTATTCTTAAACCAATTAACCCTTGGTATATTAGAGTAAAAAATATGGTAATCTCGTCATTTTTGATTAATTGTATGTTGCTTCTCTGAACAATTTATATGTGGCCTGATTTTTATTTTATTTCAACTCCAATTTGAAGTTTTTATTCATTTTCATTTAATACATTTCAATTGTTTTATTTTTTAAACAATTAACCCTTGGTATATTAGAGTAAACAAGAAAGCAAAGCTAACTTCGGGCGGAGCCAAAGTTGACATACCCTTGCAGTTTAGGTTGTGCCACTTCCGATCGTTCAGTCATATGGCCGCTATAGGATATAGTCGGCCGATCCTGATGAAAGCAGAACAATCAAGAAAGGAAATCTAACTTCGGGCGGAGCCGAAGTTTATATACCCTTGCAGTTGAGTCGCAGTCCGCTAGGTGTCGCCACGCATCTTATATTATTAGATATATAGTGGATCGTATATAGTTCACCGATCCTTATGAAATTTGGCATATCGAATTATTTTGCCCAAAGAGGAACCCCCATTGAAACTCCCATCCTTCTAACTGGAAAAACAACGAAGTTATAGCATTTCCGATCAATCAGTTATATGGCAGCTATAGGCAGCTATCCTTATGAAATTCGACAAATCAGATTGTTTTTCCCAAAATAGAATCTGTACCAAATCCCATCTTTATACCTGTTGGGACTTGTGCCAGCATCAAATATTATAATTATTTCTATTTAAGTCTCTCAGTGTAACTAGCCACAGCGGTCCACTAATTGCCCGTTATCAGCTGTTCCATATTCTTTGTTTCTCCCAGATTCCCATGCGCTTTGTTGTTCTTTTGTAGCGAATGCACTTTTGGAGCTTTGGTGGAGCTTCTGCGCAAGCTTTTAGGGTTTTAAGCACTTTTAATTCGGCATTGTTTTGGTTCGGCCGCGGAATTTGTTTTGGGGTTAAATTGACCCATAATAAATTGAATTATAAAATTGAACCTTGTCTATTAATTCAGCCGCTATCAAAACGCTGATAGCTCAACATTTGGTGACCCCGATGTGATCGCGCCCGGTTTTATTTGTGATCATTAAAGTGCATAAAGGAAACCTTGTAAAGGAAAATTTGTTGCTGTTGTTTCCATTACATTGCACCTTGCACAAAATCTTACATAATGGAGTCTGGAGACTTATTTAGGGCCTCGGTTCCTGCAAGCAGGGAAAGGCTGTTGCGGCGAAGAGCAGAAGTGAGATGGAAGCCCTGCATAATAAGGTCAAGGCTGCGGTGCAGAAGGGAGATTTGACCATCATGGTACTGGAGCCGTTGGAAATTGCGTTGCGCAAGAAATTCACCACACTCCAGGATGCGTTAGAGCGATTGAGCTCTAGTGAAATTGGGAGCGAATTATTCTGGAAGTTCTCCCAGCTTGCCGCTAATGTGCGCGTTGATATTCAGGTGGGAATGGGAAGGTACTCCATTTATCAATTTATCTACTTTAGCGTCCGGCCCTTCATACCACAACCACATAGAAAAAAAATCATCAAGAAGCTACACAACATTGCACACGTGCCTGAACAATCCACTCGTCTCGACGGCAGCACTAGTCCCATTGCTCCGTCATTGACAAAACCAACCATAGAGGCTACGAAAGTGTATGGTGGTCTGTTGGAAAATCGTCGCTCAGGCAGTCAGGATTCTTCGCTGGACCGCGACATCCTATCGGGTTTTCAGGATTTGAAATTGGAGCGAAACCTGAACAACGATCATGATAGCCAGGACGGGTCCAATTGCGTCTCATCAGTGCCCCTGCTATCCACCGCTCCCCCCGTGGTCGCTATTTCCACATCGCATCTGGCAGTTGTCTGCGATGGATTTTCTAAAGCTGCTGTTCTTAATCCCTCAGAGGGGGGAGGTCGTCCGCATCGCTGCTGCTGCTGTCTGCAGCTGCCAATGTGGCTTCTGCTCCAGCCCTGAAGGCTCCCGATCCTGTAATCGAAAGGTGCGCCTACGCGAAATTTCGGAAAGAAGTTTCCTTCCACTCTCGCCACTCTATTGACGCCTGGTTCGAGCGCTCTCTGGATCTGGATGGACACGGCATTCTGCAACTGAGAATTATGGACCTTGAGATCATCAGCAATATTATGTGATGAAGATGTCCCATGCCCTTAAGGATGTTTTGTTGAAAGGAATTCAACGGGGGGAGGATGTTGGGACTTGTGACAGCATCAAATATCATAATTATTTCTATTTAAGTCTCTCAGTGTAACTAGCCACAGCGGTCCACTTATTGCCCGTTATCAGCTGTACCATATTCTTTGTTTCTCCCAGATTCGCATGCGCTTTGTTGTTCTTTTGTAGCGCATGCACTTTGGAGCTTTGGTGGAGCTTCTGCGCAAGCTCTTAGGGTTTAAGCACTTGTAATTCGGCATTGTTTTGGTTCGGCCACGGAATTTGTTTGGGGTTAAATTGACCCATAATAAATTGAATTATAAAATTGAACATTGTCTATTAATTCGGCCGCTATCAAAACGCTGATAGCTCAACAATACCCATGCAGAAGATCAAAAGTGTGCAACGCAGTGAAGGAGACATCTCCGACCCTATAAAGTATATATATTCTTGATCAGGATTAGAGGTGGGCATGGGCTCGTGTTTTCGTCGTGGCCACGCGTGTTCGTGTCAAAAATAAAAATTTAACACGCGTTCCATTTAGCGTGCGTTTTCGTGCCGACCCTCCAAAACACGACAAAACACGAAGCATTAAAAATTGTATTTTCTGGAAATTTCGAGAAAAAAAAATTTTTGCAACGTTGTATTTCGATTTTGTCATTTGACAAAGTGCCAAAATGCCAAAATGCCAAGTGCCGTGATGCCACTCGATATTGGAAAAAAAAAATATTTTTTACAACTTTTTCATTCGATAGTGGCGCCTTTCGATAATTTTCAGCTTAAGCTTTTCAATGACATAGTTGACCACCTCTATATTTTGTGTAAAACCAAGAGAATGTGCGAAAAAATGGATAAAGCAAAAGTTAAACGGGCTTTAAAAGAAAATGATCCGGATTACAAGCTTGTGAAACCGGAAAATTCTAAAAGTGATGTGTGGCAATTATTTTCGTTGATTGAGAAGTACGGTGAAAAAATTAATTTTGTTTGCTGCACAAAATGCAAGAAAGTGTTCGCCTATACAGCCAAGACAGGCAATGGACCTTTATTGCGACACAAATGTGATGTAGTAAAAGCACAACTTACCAATCAGCCATCAATGAAGGAATTTGTGAAACATGATGTTCCCAGGAGCGTGCTTCGCAATTTGGCATGCAAGCAGCTGAAACTAGTTGCCAAAGACTTGCAGCCTCTGAATGCTACTGAAGGTACAACAATTCATACACAAATTAGTTTTTTTCCATTTACATTTTTTTTCTCAATATACACAACTAGTATCTTTACAAATATTTAACTTACAATTACATTACCTAATACTTGTAGGTGAAGGATTCCAAGAATACGTCCAAGAGGTCATCAATGTTGTTTCTACCTATGGCAAACAAAATTTTAAGGACTTGGTCGAGGAGAACTTTAACCCAAGATATTATGGTGACGGAGTATACCAGAATCCAGTCGGAGCTACAAAAAACTCTACATTTGTATGAGCTAGCATTTACTACGGATATGTGGACAGGTACCCAAAGAAGTTTTATATCATTAAGCGCTCATTATATAACAAACTCATTTGAGCTTAAAGTTTCTATATTAGGTATCAAAGAATTTACCTCGGAAAAGAAAACGGGCGTTAACATTTTAGCCCACGTTCAAAATATCTTAGAGGAGTACGATTTAAAATCAAGTTTGCATAAATCTGTAATTGTAACCGACAATGGCGCAAATGTTGTCGCAGCTTTTAACAAGTACAAACGAATTTCATGCGCCTGCCATAACTTAAATTTAGTTATGGATGGACGTTTTAGAAAGGAATCGTAATCAAGAACTTGAAATTCTTTTGGATAACTGTAAAAAATTGGTTGGATATTTTAAGCATTCCGAATTGAACAATAAATTAACTAAGAGTCTGAAACAAGATGTAAGAACTCGATGGAATTCCATTTATATCATGCTCTCGAGCATTCTTGAAGGGCAAGAGGAAATTGAAAAACTACTTTTGCAAAAAAACGAAATTAAACGAATAGCCAATATAGATTTTGTTTTCATGAAACATCTTATTAATTTTCTTGCATCCTTTAAAGAATGCTCCGAGCAGCTGAGTTCAGAGAAACAACCAACGATGCATATTTGCGTACTCTGGTTTGAAAAGTTAAAAAAACATTGCAATTCACTTAATGAGTTTGTAGATGCAGATATTATAAGTCAACTAAGATCTAAGACGTTAAATTCATTGCAAAAACGCTTTCAGCCAGCAACAATACATTTTGTTGGCCTCTTTTCAAATCCGCCATTTAAAGAATTAAAATTTTTAGGGGAAGTGAAAAAAACAATGTAATTCTAACAGTAAAAAATATGATAGATGAATTAAAAAAAAATCTTGATTTTAATTTTGAATCTGAATCTGAAAACAGCCCACCAAAAAATACCAATCACAACTTCGCAGAGTTTTTTGATAATCGACAGACTAAAAAAATTAAATTAATGAAATCTGATACAGATATAGAAATTGACAACTATTTGACTATTGAATACAGTGCAGATACACCTATATTAACATTTTGGGAAAATGCACATCATTTAAAACTTTTGCGAATGTTGGCAAAACAAATTCTGAATATTCCAGTTAGCTCTGCTACAAGTGAGCGAGTTTTTTCATGTTCAGGGCAAATTTTAAACGATCGTCGTACTAGACTTACAAGCTCTAACTTGGATAAAATATTGTTTTTAAATAAAAATATGTAAAATATTAATAAGATTTTCCTACATATACAATTATACTATTATATATTAAGATACTTTAATTTGATAAAAAAATATATATACCTATTCCTATTTAAATAAATAATGTAAATATTATATTTCGTGTTGGGCCGTGTTGCCAAAATTTTTGGCCGTGCGTGTGTGTTGGGCCGTGTCGAAAAATTCAGCCCATGCCCACCTCTAATCAGGATCACCTCCTGAGTCGATATGAGCATGTCCGTCTGTCCGTCGGTCCGCCTATCTGTCTGGGTGTCTGTTTCTACGCAAACTAGTCTCTCAATTTTAAAGCTATCTAGTTGAAACTTTGCACACACCCTTCTTTCCTTTGCAGGCAGTACATAAGTCGGAACGGCTGGGATCGGTCGACTATATCCTATAGCTGCCATATAACTGATTGATCGGACTTCGTCCTGTGAGTCGGTTGGGGCGGTGTGTACCACATCCTATGGGCTTTTACCTAAGCCCTAGCTAAGAGAATTAGATTGCGATTTCTTTTAGAGTGCTGTGGAAGCGTCAAAATAGTGTAAAAAATAGATGATATTAGCTCTTGGAAAGAAATTCATGAGCTGAAGCAGTGGTTTCTTCCAGAACTATTTGGTTCTGGATGCAGTTTTGATGTTTTTCAGTGGTTTGTTTCTGCGCATGATTGCGTCTCTTCTAAAGCTTTTACTTGTTTTCTAGACAACGCGTCAGGCACTAAGTTTTCTTAGCCGGGCTTGTATATGACGCTCGCGCCGGTGTCTTCAACACGTAAGGTCTCCCGATATGTGCAAATAGTTAGTTTGCTAGCTGCTTACAAGTAGTGTCGCAATTTGGCGAGGTGCCATACAAATGCAAGTAATTCCCTTTCGATAGTGGCAACAATCCCTTGGCAACAATGTCTTTGAGACCATTGTAATGGGCCGCCCTACTTGGGATAGCACCGCACCGATGCCGCTTGGGAGGCATCCGTAGTTTATCATTTTTTTTATCTGGATATCTGAAGCCTTGATGAAGCATCTATAGTAGCTTGCTTGCCAGGCCCAGGGATGACCGAACCTCGAAAACATTTTTCGGCTCTAAAACTTTTATTATGGCCTTTACCTTCTTTGGGTCGGTGGTTGTGCTATCTTTTGTGACAATAAACCAAATGAAGTTTACACTTTTTTTAAAGAACCCTAAGTCAACGCCTTCGATAAAAAACCAGAAAATGCATCACCGCGGCAATCTTGCAATTTTATTTCATAGGTCAATTCACCACATCCATAACACACGTAGCAGGAGACGAAAACATAACCGCAGATACGCTTTCCCGCATCGAAGCCATCGGAGAAAATTGCATCAATTTTTATAAAATAAGCGATGCGAATTTACGCTGCCCAGAGCTGAAAAAACTACTCAATCGCAACACAAGCTCGCTTCAGTTAAAAGCAGTAAATATTCCTCATACACAACACTCAACAATTTATCTACTTTAGGGACCGGCCCTTCATACCACAACCACTTAGAAAAAAAATCATCAAGAAGCTACACAACATTGCACACATTGGAGTTAAGGCACCAATAAAACTCTTAAAACAACGATTCCTTTGGCCCTCCATACACAAAGAAATATCCAAGTTCGTAAAACATTGCACTCCTTGCCAAAGATTAAAAATCACCCGTCACGTTCGTTCACTTCTTCAACTCTTCACACTACCCCACCAAAGATTCGAGCACATCAATCTGGATCTTATTCCATCATAGATCGGTACACAAGGTGGCCAGAAGCCATCGCTTTTAAAGTCATGCAAGCCGATTCCGTAGCATCTGCCTTTATTCGCTCCTGGAGATCCAGATTTGGCATACCGGCTTGAATCACAACGGATTAAGTCAGACAATTCGAATCGAGGCTATTTAATAAATTGCCAAGGCTATTAGGTATCGATCACCTACGTATAACAACATACCATCCACAAGCAAACGGAATCGCATCGCATTGAACATTAAAATATGCCATCATGTGCCAAGACCAGACGAATTGACCACAGAAACTCCGGACATTCAAGCTACACCCGCAAAGCTAGTATGAGAAACTACGCTTAGATTGCCAGGATCCCAAATATACAGGATCACCGGAAACAACCTCACCTCCAAGACCCCGTCGTACAGACTCCCTGCTCGCCATGAAGTCTAGGGGGGATTGCTGTGGCGAGTAAGCCGACAAAATTTAAAATTGCAACGAGAAAATTGTAAGTTGTTGGCCAATATATCTAAACATCATTCGGGCATACTGAAAGACTACTCGCCAACAAGAAGCTTCACTCTTCAGAAAATCATCTCAATAATCACAACATACAAATGTATCCAGATATTTGTATCAACCCTATTAATACAGTTCATCTTTAATAAATAGTAATAGGTAATAACCAACGTGGTTTTACTTATGTGGAGCATATAAGTCTCAATAGCTGTAACAATCATGCCAAGTGGTGGAGTTTTGGAAGAAGCAGAAAATATGAGATAGCTTATAAAAGCATTGCCACTGAACTACAACTATTGGTGATTTTAAAGATATTGTACCAGAACAAGAAAGTAGAGTAAAAAAGCGAGAAGGATGTGATACAGGATTTACGGTTAAAAATTCTAAAATATTTATGTCAAATACATTGTAAGTATACCAAAAATAACAGGGTATATTGCAAAAAAATTGTAGTTGATATAATACTAGAATATGCTATTGTGAATAAGACTTAGTCGTTATCAATTAAATTTTTCTGTAATTAAGCTGACACTTCTACTGACAAGCCTTGGAGCGATCACATTAACTTTCCTGGATAAAAACGATCTTCAAAACTCAACAAGTTCTAGCTTGGGAATTTAAGCTTCCCCTATTTTTACTGTAGCCATTATTTCCACCGCAGTTTTAACCTCTATAGTTATTAGTGTGGTTATTATAGTTCTGGTTATAACCATTATTTTGGAGGTAATTGTTATTGCAATAACCTCATCCATAACCTCTACCGCACTTATTTCCTGTGCAGTTATTACTCGGGTAGGGTTGTCCTCTTTGGTTATATAGAATTGAACTTGGATTGCCTGTCATCTCAGAACTACATTGTATGTACATATCTATATTGTACTTTGTGACGGCTTCTTTCGTTGTTGAGATATTGCCTGCTTCTACTATAGTCTTGAGACGTCCAAGCACACTTTTTTTATTCATTGTGTTGATTGCCTCTTAGTGTGCTGAATTTTTCAGCGTGTTCGGCCGGCAATACCTCATCGATATACGATGCTTCTAGTAGTTTTCGTAAGTTTTCAATTTCTATTGTGAATTTTCAGCCGTTTTACCTTTCTGGGTAGTTTTTTTTTAATTTTTACGTTAACTACATAAGTATCTTTAAATCTTTTCAATGATTCCATTTATTGTAGTTTTATTTTGCACTTTATACACTGCCGCTCAACTGAATAGGTTCATAATCTCAGGGATAGAAATTTATCTATAATTCCTGAACCAGTTTTACGATTTACAAATTAATTTTTTACTTTAATTCTTAAATCAATTTAAAATTAAAATCAGAAGGTTTTTCAAAAACATATTATTTATACTTTATTAATTTTTTCTTCTGAAATGTAAACAAAATCAATGATTTTTTTCGTTCATCTTAATAAGTTCAGCTGAAAGATTTTTAGTTTTCAATTAAACTTGGCAGTGTAGTGACACATTTGGGATGAAAATTTTTACTTTCATATACTTTATTTAACAAATATCCGAGTATGAAAGAGGGCAAATCGAAGACTACCGTTAAAGTGGTCTTAGGTTAGGTTAGGTTATGGCGGTGATGCTATGGGGTCATAGAAGACCCCCCGCTTCCACATGAGCCGCTAGGGCTCCTTGTGTTAAAGCTGGGGCAAGGGTTTCACTTAAGTGCTAGTTTCCCTCGTGGTCCCTGTGACCGGGAACCCAAATGAGGTAGATGTCATGCTGTTCAGCCATCTCGTTGAGAGATCTGTGACAGTCATTGACTGTCCTGGAGTTGGACGAGAATCCGTCCAGTGCCTTGAGCGCTGATTGACTATCTGAGAAGATGCATATTGTATCCCGATTGCCCCTTAGTGCTGGGGATTGTGCTTCCCTAATAGCTACTACTTCAGCCTGGAAAACACTGCAGTGGTCAGGGAGTCTGAAGGACTCCTTTATTCTCAAATGTTCACAAAAGTAACCGCCTTCCACCTGGCCGTTAAGTTTTGATCCATATTTGTAGATATGAATGGAGCCCTCCGGTCCCGGGGTCCGGGCGTCCCATTCCTCCCTCGAGGGGATGATGATTTTGTAATTAGTGGTGCGTTGGTCGATGGGCACGCAGTAATCATTCATACCCTCAGGTATGAAGTGATGTAGGTCCAGTCTGGTATGAGCAAAACTATTCTTGCTCCATAAATTCGCCTCTCGCAGTCTTATTGCCGCCAGAGTGGCTATATTTACCCCCATCAGTTCTACTGGTAGTAGGTTAAGGATGATATCTAGGGCGTCGCTAGGCGTAGTACGTAGACTGCCTGTTATACAGACCTCCGCCATGCGCTGCGTCTTCCTGAACCTTTCCCTGCATAAGGAGTTGTCTAGGGCTGGCCACCAGACCACAACTCCATAGAATAAGATTGGTCTGATGAACTGTGTATAACCATCTGACTATATTGGGGGACATTCCCCGTTTCAGGCCTACCGCCTTGCGGCAGGTATAGAGTGCTATTGCCGCTTTCTTAGTCCTATCTGCGGTGTTCAGCTTCCAGTCCAGTTTCCTGTCTAGTGTGATGCCTAGGTACTTCGCACTATCACTAAGAACTAGTGTTTCCCCTTGAACCTTCGGAAGCCTTAGATTTGGTATTTTGTACTTCCTGGTAAACAGCACGAGCTCTGTCTTGGACGGATTGACTCCCAGCCCGTTCCTTTGCGCCCAGGCCGACAGTACTTCGAGCTTCCCTGTCAGTAGGTCGCATAGCGTTTGTGGGTATTTCCCTACGAAGGCAATAGCAACATCGTCCGCGTGCGCAATGATCTTACAGCCGCCACCTTCCAAGGATCGTAGTAGGCTATTAACCGAGCACGGCCAGATGTTGTTGAAGGCCCCTTCTTTGTCTAGAAAAGCAACAAAAGCTTATTCCTTAAAGTTGATCGCTCGCTCGGCGATCTTAGTGATTTCGTGCAGGGCTGTTTCTGTTGATCGGCCCCTTTTGTAAGCATGCTGAGAGCATGAGATGTCACTTGGGTTAATGTTTAGTTGGAGATGGAGTCTTAAGAGTCTTTCCATAGTCTTAAGGAGGAAGGATGAAAGACTTACAGGTCTGAAGTCCTTAGGAGTGCGGTGGGATGGTTTGGTACCATACCAGTAGTGAAGACTGTACTGAAGATTTTCTTGATCCATTTCCTTAGGTTAATACCGGCCTTGGATAACTGAGCCGGTATAATACCGTCTGGGCCCGGAGATTTGAAGGGTTTAAAGCTTTCTATTGCCCATTTAAGATTTCTATCACTAAGTAGGTAGTTGAGCACGCCCTGATGGCCCTCGCTACGCATCACCTGTGTTGTTTCCTCCGATGAGCAACACGGGAAGTGTGCGTTGACAAGGGTCTCCAGGGATTCCTGGCTTGAGGTTGTCCACCGCCCATCCGTGTTCTTAATATAACCTACGATGGGGGGCTGTAGTAGAGAGAATGTTTCTTAGGCGGGCGGCCCCTGATGTTTCCTGGATATTGGTGCAGAAATTGGCCCAGGCAACCCTCTTTGCCTTTCGCAATTCTTTGTTATACCGCCTGAGTTCAGCTTTATAGGCCTCCCACGCGTCGTCTGTGTTGGTACGGTGCGCGTGGTTAAAGGCCGTACGTGCACTTTTCTTGAAGGGGGCTAGCGACGAGGTCCACCATGGAGGCTTCCTCGATCTGCTGCTACCTTATCTTTTCTTAGGGCAGGCCCTTTGGTATGCTTTTGCGCTCGTCGCAGGCCATGAGCTTTCCCACCATGGCGTTGAGCCCCTCATAAGTTTCGACAGTCTCTGAAGGTGGTTCACCTAGGGATCTATCCAGTATCTTTTTATAGAGCTCCCAGTTTGCCTTCCTAGGGTTTCAAACTGCTTGCTTGGTGACGTTTCCAAAATTTACGGCTACCTCAATGTAGCGGTGGTCTGAAAAGGAGTGCTTGTCTAGGACTCTCCAGCTGGTAATTGCATCAGGGAGGGAGTGCGGGAATAATGTAATGTCAAGAACCTCTCCTGTTCTTGACGACGAAGGTGGGTACTGAACCTCTGTTACCCACTAGAAGCATAGAGCTAAGGATAAAATCGAAGATTGACTCACCACTCTCATTTGTGTCAGTGCTTCCCCACTGACTGTGATGAGCGTTGGCATCGCATCCTATTAGTAGGTTGATTTTCTTCCTCTCGCTGTCTTCCACAAGCCGCATGAGTAGCAAGTGCGGTGGGGGTCCTATTTGGTCATGACCCATATAAGCCGAGCATATTCTTAGATGGCCGCCTGGGCCTTCTATCGATGCGGCAACATGATCTTCATTGCTGAAATTTGATAGCAAGAAAATGTTAAGGCTCTTTTTTGTGAGTATGCATGCTCGCTTTTTACCTGTTACATCGGCTGTGTACATCCTGAAATCCGACGCCCCCAAACCGAGAATCCTGTCTCCATGGATCCAGGGTTCTTGGATGAGGGCCACGTCAACTCCACTCTCTGCAAGATGGAGCAGATGGGCTGCGGATGCCACCTTACTGTGATGGAGATTTATCTGCAGGAATGTCAGAGACATCCTTTAGATTTTCCACCCAGTAACCTCAGCCTCGGTGTCGGAGCCTAGCAGTGGGTACTCCTCCTTACCGACGCCCCCAAGAGCCCTTGCCAAATCACTCTCCTCTGAGGTCTACCCTTCCAGAATGTCCTCCTCCACATCTGACATTCGTTCTGGGCGGACCTCTTCGGTCCGTTCCCCCAAGTCTAGTTCTTTTGCGTCTATCTCCAAGCCGATGCCTTCTGGCTTATTCTTCGCATCCGACTTGTAGATCCTCACTGCTACATGCTCGAACCCGTACTTAATACGGCTACCAGCACCCTCCAGGATCCTAGCAGTCTCCTCATTTAGAGTGAGGACGACCTGCCTTCTTAGTCCCACTGCTTCCTCCACCTTGGCGACTCTCCAGTCCGCCGTAGGGAGTATGGGGTTGCACATCTTGAGCCGGGTCCACCGGCTTCTCTGTCAGCCACACGCCGGCCCTCGGTTTGCTGGGGATCTTGTCTCAGTCCACCACCTCCAGACTGGCTCCTGGGTAAACCTCTCCAAGCGACGCAATCATGCGAGAGGCTTACAAACCTTCTTGGCATGCTATCACCTTGATGCTACCTTGGTACCACCCTGCGTCTTCGCAGTCCGGTGGAGGTCCTCCGCTCTTGAGCATCTCCTCCATGAAGCGCCCATGCAGCTCGTTCACCACCCTCCGCCAAAGCTCGTTGGGGATCAGGCCATCTTTGGAGCCGTTGTCAACGACCCCAATGATGGTCCTACCCTTAGTAACCTCTGCGAAGGATCTGTTGCTCTGTTGCGTCTGCACCTTTTTTTTCTTAGCTAGGGGCGCTGTTTTTGTGCTCTATCCTTGGCAGAGTCGCCTACTTCTGTCGGCTTTTTCGGATCCAGTCTCACTCCCGCTTTTGCTGGCTGAAAGTCAGGCAGGATTTAACCACTTTATTATGTCAGCCTGGTCGGGGTTGGATTCCGCCGATGGGTCTGCCCTCATCAGAATAAAGGCAGCTCTCCTCCTATCCTTGTAGGAGCCCTTCCGCTGCAAGGAGCCAGCAGTCACCGGACCGGGGCCTTCCTTAGGGATACCGCCGGTGCGAGAGGAGCTCGACCCTGGGGTCTTGCCCCCCACACCGTTCGGTGGTCCCATAGTGGGCCCCGTTTTGGGGGTCGGTGCCTTGGCATCTCCCCCTACACCGGCGCTGCTCGCCTCCGGACGTTGTCCCTCAGTGGGGAGCTTCGCCATCCCAGCATCTCTTTGGCCTCTATCTGCCTTGGAGATTGACGGATCCATGATCCCATTTCCGGACTTTCTTGGGGAGTTCCGTTCTCCACTATTTTTATTTATTTATTTTTGTTCAAATTCATACTTGGACCCACGAGTAGGCGGGAAGGGGTTCCTCCATCATGACATAGCCCGCTTATCATGATAAGCCTTATTGAAACTGAGGGGTCGGCCGGTCTCCCAGAGTCCGCATATTAACGTCCGTGCACCCCCCCGGACATGCATCCCTCGACATATGCTGTTCCACCTTGGATTGGGGTAATTTGAGGAAGGGAGTGTTCTTCTCCCCGCCCGACTACGATTCGCCAGCGTCCTCGGCAGAGACATGACCTTACTGGGACCTGTTACCAGCCGAACTCACGTGGAGAGTATAGTCGTACTACCAGCGGTGTACACAGTTACGGCACACGAAATCATGCGTTTCTCCCGCTGTAGTACCCGTTGGCTGACGGCCAAAGTGGTCTTAGTCATCGCGAAAAAAAATTGGACGAAGCCAAAATGTTGTGAGTAATTTTTTGAGAATGAAACCAGAATATGGCTAAAATATGAAAGGCGGAGTTAAACACGCCACCTTTGCGTCAGACAGGAGGCGCATTGAGCAAGCTGCGTCCAATTTAAAAGAGTGATTTCGTCGGCTTATCATCTCAAACTAATGAAACTAAAAAAAAAAAACACCGTTAAATGAAGCACGTAAAGCTTCACGTCTGCACTTTTCGCGCAAGGACAGGAGCTGGACGAGCGAAGCACAGAAAGTGTTTTTTTCCGACGAAAAAAAATTTTCCGTCCTGCAATTTGATACTTCCAAAATTATCGCGGAAACCTACAAATCTATAATAAAGACCCTCATTATTCAAACATATTTCACGTTATTAAATGGACTTACCACCAAGATAACTATCCTATTCATACAGATAGGGTGGTTAAAGAATTGATTAAGGCTCAAAATGTGGACTTTCTCGAATGGCCCCCATATTCAGGTGAACCTTAATATAATGGAAAACGTACGGGGGTTGCTATACATGGTACAGGGTCCGGCACTCGAAGTGTAACCAATTAAAAAGGCCATAAATTCAGTTTGGAAAATTAGTTTTACTCAATTCAAAGTGCAACATGTGTAAAAATAATACACAAATCAGAAACAATTCACTTTTGCTCGATATGACCACCTTTTGCCTTGACTATGGCCTTGAGACGGTCCAAAAACGAATCGCAAGCTGCCGAATGTGACTTGCAGGTATTTTGGCCCACTCGCGAACAACAGCTTTTTTCAGCGCATCGAGACTAGTGTATCTTTTAGTTCGGACCTTGCTCTCCAAAATGGCCCAAAGAGAATAATCCATGGGATTCGCGTCTGGTGAATTCGAGAGCCATTGTGTGGACTTTATGAAGTTCGGAACGTTGTTTTTCAGCCATTCTTGGTTCACTCGAGCTTTATGAGACGGTGCCGAGTCCTGTTGAAACGTCCATGGTCTGCCTCCAAAATGTTTATCTGCCCACGGCTTCAAAGCAACCTCCAGAATACTTTCCCGATAATATTGCGCATTTACCTTGACGCCAGGCTCGATGAAAACGATTGGAGAGCGCCCATCTGCGGTTACAGCGGCCCAAACCATTATCTGTGGCGGGTGCTGCCACCTAGTGGCCAATCGATGACTCAAATTCTCGTATGAACGATCGGTCAAGCAAACCCTATCGTTTTGGGAGTTTACGAATTCCTCAATTGTAAAAAGTTTCTCGTCAGAAAACACAATGTTTGGAAATTGACCACTTTCGGCCAAGCGAAGCAACTCCTTCGCTCGTGTGAAGCGAAGCAACTTTTTTTCTCGTGTGATCTCGGCAAAATGCTTACATGCGCTTGTAAACAATACTCTAAACTGTCATTTAACTAACTCACCGACAGCTGACGCGTTAGCTGCGGGAGCGGTCTGAAGTTGGTTACACTTCGAGTGCCGGACCCTGTATATGAAAGAGGTAGGCAATTTGATTGTAAAACAACTTCAGTTTTTTTTTTATTAAACTTTGCTTTTATTTATTGGATCTTCTCTTAATTTTGAGACTAACAATAAGTTTTCAAATCTTAACATTAACATTTAACTAACAGTAGACTAAGACTGCATTCTGGTTGCGCGTTCCTCAAGACGGTCGCTGGGTGGGTAGGTCATTCCGACGAAGTCGTGATTGGTTACTCAACCTTGTTAGACCTCTAGCCAGGTGGTTAGGGTGCGACAATAGCTTGCTAAAGTACTTTTCCTTCTGTTCTGCGATCACATCTTTGACTGGAAGAATGTTTAAGTCGCGATGTATGTTTTCGTTGCGAACGTACCAAGGTGCCCCGGTGATTGTTCTCAAGATCTTCGACTGAGCTCGCTGGACTATGTCAATATTGCTATTGCTGGCATTCCCCCATAACTGGGAGCCGTACATCCATATAGGTTTAAGTACCGAGTTATACAGCAGGACTTTATATTCAAGGCAAAGGGGAGACCGAGCGTTGATAAGCCAATGAAGGCTGCTGGCTTTTAGCTTTAGGTGGGTTCTTTTAGCTTCTATGTGCCGACGCCATGTGAGTCTTCTATCGAGGTGTACTCCTAGATATGTTACCTCGTTTGCTTGCGGGAGTAGGGTGTTGTTTAGCGTAAGGGGCGGGCAGTTTTGCCTATTCAAGGTGAACGTGACGTGCTTGCATTTTTGTTCGTTTACTTTAATTCGCCAGTCTGATAGCCATTTTTCAACATCCACCAGATGAAGAGCTAGCTGCGCAGTTGCTTGCATCGGGCATTTTGAGCGGCTAAGAATAGCTGTATCATCAGCAAACGTAGATGTTGTTAATCGTGTGCTTGTCGGGATGTCTGCTGTGTAGAGAACATATAATGTTGGTCCGAGTACGCTTCCTTGAGGAACTCCAGCTCCAACAGTGAATTCGTCAGATATATCAGTGTTGCACCTCACAGCAAATTTTCTGTCGTAGAGGTAAGACTCTAAAAGCTTGTGGGTATTACAAGGGAGCATTGTCTTGATTTTGTACATTAGACCTTCTAGCCAGACTCTATCAAATGCTTGAGAGACATCTAGAAATATTGCGGTACAGTACTCGCGTTTTTCGAAAGCATTCCGAATTTCTGCTGTTATCCGGTTGACCTGCTCAATTGTACCGTGCTTTTCGCGAAACCCAAACTGATGTGACGGGATTCCTTCCTGGATCCTTAGGTATGTGTTTATTCGAGTCAGAATGCATTTCTCAAAGAGTTTAGATAAGCATGAAAGTAGGCTTATAGGTCTATACGACGTGGGAATTGTGTGGTCTTTTCCCGGCTTTGCTATCATTATTATAATTGACTTTTCCATCTCGCTGGAAAGTGGCCAAGTTTTGCGATGGCATTGAAGAGCTGGGTGATAGTGCAGACGGCGCAATATGGAAGCTCAATGATCATTTTGGGAGTTATGAGGTCGCAGCCTGGTGATTTTTTCGGATTTAGTTGGTTTTTGATGATATTAGCGATTTCGTTTGGGCGAAACTCGATTGGTTCATGTTGAAGCTGAGGCTCATATGGTAAAGTCGGCAGAGTAAAGGCACTAGTGGCCGGATTTGGTTGGAAGATATTTTTGAGGTGATTGGCAAACGTGCTGGCTCTGTCTGCATCGCTGCGCGCCCAGCCGCCTGTGGGATTTCTAATAGGCATCACTGTTTCTTTCGGTGAGCTTAGAGTTGGGTGAGCTCTCCATAGTGAGTGTTTTGTACTAGAAGTTGACAATTGCTCTATATAGCGGCGGTGGACATAAGCTTCTTCTTGCTGTAGGGCTTTAGTAAGTTGACGTGAGGCATGTCTAAAGCTTTGCTTAGTAGATGGCGATCTGTGGAATTGCCACTCGCGACGTGAACGCCGCTTTTCGAGGACGAGCTGTTCGATTTGTAGATTTGTCTTTTTATTGCTTTGTGTATTTATAGTTTGCGATGTTGAGGCTCGAGCTGCAGAGACGAGTACAGACTCAAGTGAATTAACAAAGCTGTCTACGTTGGCTTCATCGTGGAGATGAGGACTTAGCTCAATGTGTGAGCTGATATATTTTCTGTACTTAACCCAATTGGTTTTCTGTGAGGTCAATTTTAATGGTTGTTCCAATGTTCCTGGATGTCGCAGTAGAATAAACAGGACAGGCGAGTGATCAGATGAAAGATCCGATAGGCAATTGGCGCTTGTCAGATTTTTAGGGATGTTTTTGGTAATCGCAAAGTCTATTAAATCTGGTAGTTTCCTTGGGTCTGCCGGCCAGTATGTTGGTGTGCCAGAAGAAACATAGTCGAGCTTGTTCTTGGCTTTGATAATTGCATTATAGAGCTGCTTCCCTTTTGGAGTCACGAGACGGGATCCCCAGTGTGTGTGCTTGGCATTGTAGTCTCCTGCTGCTATGAAGTGGTCTCCAAGTGTGTTGAAAAACTGCATAAACTCATCTTCAGCTATATTGAAGCGAGGGGGGCAGTATACGGCGGCTAGTGTAAGTTGGTTGCCAGTATTTAGTTGTATATTTATAGATGTGGCCTGTAGGTAGATTTTAGCAAATTTGTTTTGATAATGGTGCTTTATGCGGCTTCTGATTAGAGTTCCAGTCCCACCATGTGCTTTACCATCTGGATGATTTGTTCCGTAGAATGAATATCCTCGTAGTTGAAAATTGTATTTGTTTGTGAGGTGTGTTTCCGAAAGCAGCATTACATCGATGTGATTGTCGAGTAGGAATTGAGCTAACTCAAGTTTATGTTGCGAAACGCCGTTAGCGTTCCACGTAGATATCCGTAGGAAAGCCATTATTTGGATTGTTGTGAAACCAGCATTTGAATCAATAGATTTTGGTTTCGCATTAAATCTTGCATAGTTGTGCGCATAAACGACATAAATTCCGTCAGGCTTTGTTGTAGGCTGCATATCATAGCTTCAAAGTTGCTTTTTGGCTGCTCTGTTGCTGAGCCGTGTTCGGTTCTTGATATGCTGATTGCAGAAATGAGCATCTTGAGGCAGGTGTCGCCGGTCCTGATTTTAAGGCGCTTGCGTATGTCACATTTTTGTCAACGTTAATGGGTCCTAGTGAGGATCTGGCTGCAGTCGAGAAGAAGACTTCAGGGTTTGATCTGGACGCCGTGAACTGTCCATTTTGGGTGCGGGCAGCTATTCCTTTCTGGTGGATGCGACTTTTCAGCTCCTTATAGACTGGTCATCCTCTATAATTAGCAGTGTGATTGCCACCGCAGTTGCCGCACTTTTTCGAGTTGCTGTCATCTTTGCTCGCTGGGCAGTGTGCGGAGTCATGAAGCTCTCCGCAAACTACACACACCGGGCGCAGTTTACAGTATGACCTTGTATGGCCATATAACTTCAGTTGCGGCAATTAAAACGGCCAGGGCAACATTTTTGCTGAAAATACTGCAAAACTTGTATAGCTCGCTTCCCGATCGTTTATATGAAGTTATATCGAAAAACGGAGGATTCACTGTTCAATGGGGGAACCTATTCAGATGAACAAAAAAAAAAATAACTGATATTATATACCTTTCAAAAGAAAAAAATAAATAAGGAATTGTTCATACTGAATTAATAATAATATACTAATATATAATCTAATAATACTAATAATATAATCGATATCACTGAATGAGCCATCTCTAGAGATTTTTTTCCATCTCTAGCATGATTTTGAAGTTTTTTGGAGTTGTTTTTTGCCGGCAAATTCGTTTTGCATAATAAAGAGACCGGAGTGTCTTTAAAACCATCCTAAAATCTGTGTTTCTACTATTCGCCTCATTCCTGGCAAATCATTGGTCCTTCGAGCCGGATATCACCGACACAAAACGGCAAGTTCAACATTCAGGTGGCTAAATTATTTTTGGTTGAGATATAACAACCGAAACATATTTACCCACATTTATTCATTCCTACTATCATCATCAAAATATATGTATATAAAATATCATCATCCTCTATCACCTCATCTTCCGCATATATACATACATTTTAACGCGTTAAGAGAAAGGAAATAAATCAGCTTCTGCATATATACATACATACAAATTGTTGCCGAGGGCTGCTAGAAAAGTTCTCCTATATATTATTCCTATTATTCCTATATATTCTATATATTACTACTCCATTTAACGCGTTGAGAGAAAGAAAATAAATCAACTTCTGCATATATACATACATACAAATTGTTGCCGAGGGCTGCTAGAAAAGTTCTCCTATATATTATTTCTGTATATTATTCCTATATATTATTCCTATATATTATTCCTATATATTACTACTCCATTTAACGCGTTGAGAGAAAGAAAATAAATCAACTTCTGCATATATACATACATACAAATTGTTGCCGAGGGCTGCTAGAAAAGTTCTCCTATATATTATTCCTATTATTCCTATATATTTTTCCTATATATTATTCCTATTATTCCTATATATCCTATATATTACTACTCCATTTAACGCGTTGAGAGAAAGAAAATAAAAGAGGAAAAAATAATCCAAAACCATCCTGTAAAAAAAAAAAAATAAAAAAAATTTTAATAAATTAAATTATTTGGTCAAAATTCCTATTAAATTCCATTAATTCCTATCGCGTTTGCAGGGGGGTTCGTATCCTCTGAACTTATCCAAGGCTCCCATATTATGTCCTCTGGACGAGAGACAAAACCAAAAGGTTTTGCACCCGTCAAAATTATAAGAAGGAGTACATCCTCATCTCCAGTTCCTCCTTCGCATCCGTTAGCAAGATCTGCGAATACCAGATCCAAGAGCGAGTCCCTGACGCCAACGCTACCAAAACCGCAGAGCATATCACGAACCCCAATAGGAACCCGATCCGTCACTCGGAATACAGTTTCTGCAACCACAATGGCTCTTGCGACGTTCATTTCCGTGTGCGATAAACTAAGCCATTTCGAGGCCAAGATCAATGAACCATCGACTTCTGAGTCCTCTCAATACGCCCTTGGGGTCCGCCGTGACCACGTAAAGAAACTTTGGGAGACGATTGAGAGCGAGTACGACAAATGTTCCCAAGTTCTCCAGCAGGAAGCCTCCAGCAGTGGTGAGTGGCAGGCAATAGAAGCCAAGTATGACTACTGCTATTCCGTTTATGAACGCTGTGTAGCCCAGCTAACAGAGGTTATCGAAAGAATGTCCGTTCCAACTCTTACAAGGGCATCAAGTACTGCCCAACTGTCCATGTCTAGCGGATGCCGACTTCCGCCCTGTGACACTGAAGTTTTCAGGGGGGATTACTTACGGTGGCCAACGTTCCGCGACCTTTTCACTGCTATCTATGTCAACAATCCGAGGTTGACGCCGGTGGAAAAGTTATTCCATTTAAATGCCAAAACAGAGGGAGAAGCGAAGGCTATAGTAGCAAAATCTCCACTCACGCATGACGGTTTTGAATCGGCTTGGACCGCGCTTTGTGACCGTTTTGAAAACAAGCGTCTTCTTGTCAACAGCCAATTAAAAATCCTGTTCAATCTTCCCGTAGTGGTGGTTGAGTCCGGTGCAGCTTTAAAGGAGCTGCAAAGTACCATCCAAGGCTGTCTCACGGCGTTAGAACACTCCAAAATTTCAATCGATAATTGGGATTGTCTTCTCGTATTTCTCTGCTCCTCAAAGCTTCCGAAATTGACCCTTTCTTTGTGGGAACAATCCTTGTCCAATAAGTGCGAGATACCCTCATGGGATGAAATGAACTCGTTTCTCAGCGAACGATATCGCACCCTGGAAGCCATAGAGGATGTTAAACCCAGCTCCAGCATTAAGATGGTTAACTCCCAACCGCCTTCAAAAAACACAGGCTCAAAAAGGATTAACTCCTTTGAGACCAACGTGACGCAAGGACCCAGAAACTGTGACCTTTGCGCAAAAGAGAATCACCCAGTGCGGGTATGTCCTCGGTTTCTCCAAATGCCCGTCAGTGAACGATCCGCATATATAAGGAGAAAGAAATTGTGTTTAAACTGTTTCGCTGGGGGACACCAGCTTAAAGAGTGTACCAGTAAGCACAATTGTTTCACGTGTAAAGGGCGCCACAATACGCTCCTGCACAGAGCTGACCTTCCTCAGTTGGCTACAATTCAATCCAATAATAATCCTACTACTTCAACTATACAGTCCACTACGCCTACCAATGTGCAAAGTTATCTAGCAGCAGCCACACAAGGTGTGCTGTTAAGTACGGCAATGATAAATGTCTGTCACTTAGGAGTGACGTATACTGCGAGGGCCTTACTTGACTCCGGGTCTGAGGCTACGTTTATCTCGGAGCGTCTCTTTAGGATTTTGAAGCTTCCGTACCAATCCGTACAAGCTAGAGTTTCCGGCTTAAATCAAGCAGTGGCTGCCCAGTCAACTAAGATGTGCCATTTTCAAATTGGGTCGCCAATAAAACCTAGACTACACATTGAGGCAGAAGCATTTGTCGTGCCACTTCTATCCGGAAAGTTGCCTTCAAGCTCCATACCAAAGGAGCAGTTAAAGGACCTTCCCAGTTTTACATGGGCTGATCCTTCGTTTTTCCAGAGCTCACAAATTGATCTGCTGATTGGGGCGGATATTCTTCCGTCTATTCTTCTGAGTGGCTCGAGGACAAAGATCTGTGGCACTCTGTTAGGTCAGGAAACAGTATTTGGCTGGATCCTGAGTGGGCCAGTCTCCAAGGCCGTGCCAAAATCCATTTCGAACTTTTCCACAAAGGTCTCGATAAGCTCTGAAGCTAAACTCGAGAAACTTCTCACAAAGTTTTGGGAGGTGGAGGATCTTCCAGGGAAGCCGGTAAAAGAGTCCGATTCTTTCTGTGAGAAGAACTTTGTGCAAACAACAAGGAGAGATGACACTGGGAGATATGTCGTCACCCTACCATTCCGAAGTTGTGATCGGATTGATCTAGGGCATTCAAGATCCATAGCATTGGCTCAATTCCTAAAGAACGAAAGCCGTTTGAGAAAAAATCCAACTCTTAAAGAAGAATATGAAGCAGTAATCAGGGATTACTTAGACCAGCGGCATATGTCTCCAATCGTTCCAGACTCCAGTGGGAAGAATTTCTACTTGCCTCATCACGCCGTTTTTAAGCCAGATAGCACTACTACCAAGGTTCGTGTAGTATTCAATGCTTCCTGCCCTACTTCCAATGGAAAGAGCCTGAATGATATCCTTCATCCAGGGCCTGTGTTACAGTCCGATTTGACTTTGCAGGTCTTACGCTGGCGGTTCTTTCGCTTCGTTTTCAATGCCGACATTACGAAAATGTACCGACAAATTCTCGTTGCTCCAGAGCACACTCCATTCCAAAGAATCCTGTTTCGTGATGCAAATGACCAAATCTGTGATTATGAACTCAAAACAGTCACATTTGGAGTAAATTGTGCTCCGTTCCTTGCAATAAGAGTATTGCAGCAGTTGGCGAAAGATGTGAGAACGACTTTTCCATTGGCAAGTGAAATTATTTCTACTTCTATGTTCGTAGATGACGTACTGGCTGGGGCGCACACAAAGCAATCTGCTGGTGTAGCTATTGAACAGCTACGTGCGGCGCTCAGGAGCGCAGGATTTCCGTTGCGCAAGTGGACGTCCAACTCCAAGTGCATTCTCAAGGACATTCCTAAAGATCACTTGCTAAGAGAGGGTTTCTTAGAGCTAGATGATCAGAGCACTGCCAAAACTCTCGGGATTCGTTGGCAGGCAAATAAAGATGAATTTTTCTTCGTCCCGTCCGATATTACTCCAAAGGCAGTCCTCAGTAAACGGGAGGTACTGTCCCAAATTGCAAGACTTTTTGACCCGGCAGGATGGCTGGCACCTTTCGTGATCCGAGCAAAAATCTTTATGCAGGAGATTTGGCTCCAGCAGCTGGGTTGGGACGATCCACTCCCTGCTGAGCTCATGGGAAAATGGAACGAATTTCTTATGAGCTATCCTACTATAAACCAAATCCGAATTCCGAGATGGGTGAAATTTGGTCCACAATCCAAAGTTCAATATCACGGCTTCTGCGATGCATCGCAGCAAGCATATGGAGCCGCGATCTATGTCCGAATTGAACACGCTCAGGAGGTTTCTATTTCTCTTTTGACCGCTAAAACTCGCGTGGCTCCAGTAAAGACCATGTCCATACCACGCCTTGAATTATGCGGTGCAGTTCTTCTGGCTGAGTTATTCCAATCGGTTGTTCCACAACTCCCTCCTGATGACTTCGACACATTCTACTGGACGGACTCCACGATAGTGCTAGCATGGTTAAGCAAACCGCCATGTACCTGGACATGTTTTGTGGCAAACAGAATTGCCAAGATTACACAGTCCGTAGATGCTGGGAAGTGGTCTCACGTGCGGTCTGAATTCAATCCAGCTGACTTGGCTAGTAGAGGCGTGGCTCCACAGGATCTCGCCTCAAGTAACTTGTGGTGGAATGGCCCACAATGGCTACAGCTTCCTAAGGAGCAATGGCCTACTCCAATAGAATCCGTACCTGAGACAGAACTTGAGCAGCGTCCTATCAAATGCAACTTGGCTAAGTTGCCACCATCGGAGGATTACATAGATCGTTTTTCAGACCTAAGTCGTGCCCTCCGGGTGACCGTTTATGTCCTGCGGTTCCTAAGGCGTTGCAAGGTACCATCTACGGTCTTGCCAACTGAAATCAGTACCGCCGAAATCCGAGAGGCACAAGAGTGTCTTCATGTTCTGACCCAACGGCAAGGGTATCCAAAAGAATACAGTTGCTTGTTAAAAAAGCAACAGATCCCATCATCCAGCCCTCTCAAGAACCTGAATCCCTTCTTAGACCACAGAGGGGTACTGCGAGCATCGGGCAGGCTTGTTGCGTCCGACACGCTTTCCTACGATGAGAGACATCCGATTATAATACCATATTCCAGTCCATGGGCCCGTCTACTGGTTCGATTTACTCACCGCATATCCTTGCATGGTGAGAGTCAGCTCCTAATGCGACTCATTCGATCCAAGTATTGGATTCCAAAGCTTAAAACTTTGCTAAAAGCTACTATTAGTGCATGCAAGGTGTGCTTGATCTACCGAAAGCGGTTGCAGACCCAACTCATGGGGGAGCTGCCCGCGGAACGGGCCACTTTCTCACGTCCGTTTACACACACTGGCGTAGATTTCGCCGGTCCCTTTGAGATTAAGAATTATACGGGCCGTGCGTGCCTTATCACAAAGGGCTACGTGTGTGTATTTGTCTGCTTCAGCACAAAGGCAATCCACCTTGAAGCTACGTCAGACTTGACGAGTGAAAAATTCCTGGCGGCTTTTGCGCGCTTGGCTGGTAGAAGAGGCTGCCCACAGAAATTATATTCAGACAACGGTAAGACATTTGTGGGTGCCTCAGCCATTATCACGCGGGATTTCCTACAAGCAACGAGAGAGATGGTCACTGCACACTACAGCCACCAAAACCTATCCTGGTACTTCAATCCGCCAAGTGCTCCACATATGGGAGGACTGTGGGAAGCAGGAGTGAAGAGCTTTAAGGCGCATTTCTACAAGTCTGCTTCCTCAGTCAAATATACGTTTGAAGAACTTTCGACATTATTAATAAAAATCGAGGCGTGTCTCAATTCACGGCCCATTTCTCCAATGTCAGAGGATCCTACTGACTTATTAGCCTTGACTCCCGGGCATTTTTTGATCGGTGGCCCACTGCTAGCTCTGGCCGAACCAGAAATTAAAGCTAACGCAGTATCCATCATCAACCGTTGGCAACGTTTAAAGGGCCTTCATCAACAATTTTGTGTCCGATGGAAGGAAGAATACCTAAAGGAGCTCCACAAACGGAATAAGTGGCAGTCACCAACTACGAATCTCCAGGTCGATGACATGGTTATCATAAAGGAAGACAACCTGCCCACGAACGAATGGCGCCTCGGCCGAATTCAGAAGGTTTGCCCAGGTGCAGACGACAAGGTCCGAGTGGTGGATGTTCTTACGTCAAGAGGCGTAATACGTCGGCCGATCGCGAAATTAATACTTCTTTCACTCCTAAAGTAACTCCTACGCTATGCTTCTTCAATGTTCGTTTGTCCGTGTTCACGTCTAGTCATATGTTTTTGGATACCACTAATTCTACTTCTCTTTCCTTATCATACAGAGAAAATGGCACCGCATCCGAAGGCCCAGAAGCCAAACTATCCGCCGCAAGGAATCGCTTCCTATCGGTGCCGAGTGTGCAGAGGAGTTCATGCACTACGGAAATGCCAGCAATTCCTCAAGCTGACGGCCGAGAAACGCCTGCGAGCAGTACTTATCAATAAGTACTGCAGCAATTGCTTAGCCCATGAGCATTCCGGGCGCTCTTGCCGCAGTGCGGGAAAGTGTCGACTTTGCCAAAGGGACCACCACACGCTTCTGCATCTGCACAATGAAGGGGGCCGTCGAAGACGCTCACTTCAACGTTCCCGCTCCTCCCGTATGCGGTCACCATCCAGATCCCCTCACCGCCATCCGCTGGGGCGGTCGGATTCGGACCTAGGGGTCGAGCCGTTGAGCTCCGCCAGGCCTAGTTCTCCTGCTGCGCTTCAGGAGGATCAGCGTGGCGCCTATACCACCACGCTGTCTACCCTCCTGCAACATAAGGCCACGAGTGTCTTGCCTACGGCTGAGGTGGTTATCCACACCGGAGTCAAGAGGTTCGAATTGAAGGCCTTGATCGACCCTTGCTGTCCTACCAGTCGGATCAATGCATCCTTGGCAAGGTCCTTGGGCCTCTCCGTCACAAGCGTCGGGACCGATGGTGTGTGCACAGCGAGGCTCCAGTCGATCAGGGGGCCGTTGGACGAGGAAGTCATCTTCCACGTTGATTCCCAGCTACAGCAGAGCCTCGCCCTGGCGGATGAACGCTGGTTTCGGCCGAGTACCATATTCTTGGTATTAGGGGCCGAAGTGTATCCTCACATCATCCGTTCGGGATTCATTGCTGGTCATCGAGGATCCCCTGTCGCCCAAAATTCCGCCTTTGGATGGATTTTGTCGGGCCCGTGCGGCCATTGACAAAAGGCCCAAATTTGCAACTGCGTTGCAAGGGGGCCGGGATGTTCATACTGAATTAATAATAATATACTAATATATAATCTAATAATACTAATAATATAATCGATATCACTGAATGAGCCATCTCTAGAGATTTTTTTCCATCTCTAGCATGATTTTGAAGTTTTTTGGAGTTGTTTTTTGCCGGCAAATTCGTTTTGCATAATAAAGAGACCGGAGTGTCTTTAAAACCATCCTTAAATCTGTGTTTCTACTATTCGCCTCATTCCTGGCAAATCAGGAATAAATAATTCGTTTTTGACAAACCTTCATTAGATTTTAATTTTAATTTGATTTAAGAATGAAATAAAAAAACTATGCAAATCGGAAAACTGGCATAGGAATTGTAGATACATTTCTATATTTAATATCATGTACCTATTCAGTTCAGCGGCAGTGTGATTTGATTACTTTAACCGCTATATGTTTAAATATTCCTTTTGGTAAATTTTCCAAATGCTAGGCTGTGATTGGTTAGGTTAGGTTAGGGCGGTGATGCTAGAGGGACATAGAAGACCCCCCCCGCTTCCACTTGAGCCGCTAGGGCTCCTTGTGCTACCGCTAGGGCAAGGGTTTCACCAAAGTCGTTGCACTGCAGCGTTGACTTTATGATGCAGGGTTCCACCTCCTGGTATGTCACCTCTGCTCTTTGCAGCACAAGCCTTCTCTGCTTGGAGGAACCGAGACACGTCTTCAGACTCCATTTTGTAAGTTTTCGTTCAAGGTGCAAAGTAATGGAAACAACAGCAACGAGTTTCCCTTTACAATGTTTTCTTTAAGCGCTTCAATGATCACAAAATCAAACCGGGACCGATCGCGGCGGGTTGTTACAAAAGAACAAAAAAGCACATGCGAATCTGGGAGAATCAAGGAATCAGCAGTTCCAGATAACGGGCAATTAGTGGACCCCTGCGGCTAGTTACACTGAGAGAACTAATTAGTGATAATTACAATATTTGATGCTGGTACAAGTCTCAAGGAGCAACAGACCCACCGGAAGTCTGGAGGCTCGACGACATGGTTACTAGCGTAAACAAGGAGCTGGCTAAGACTAGAGAGAGCTCAACTTAGGCACTTAATGTTTGTATTAAGGAGGTACTAGGGGAAAAGGTGGAGGTCTACTCTGCGTTCTTGACCTCAAGGTGGCAGGATGCAGGAACGAACAACGGTGCCTTACATGCGAAGCGAAGGGACTGAGACACCAGACTGGGAGCATTCGATGTAGGGCTCGCTAAGGAGGGCTACGTCCGCCATTACCTCGTGCTGAAGTACATCCTTTGCCGTTATACAGTGGTTCAGGTTTAGCTGAAGCACTATCATCCCGTTCTATTTGGACCTCCACCATGCTTGGTAAAGGAAATAATTGAAATAATAATGAAATATAATAATGAAATAATTTGAAATAATTGTTGCTACCTCGCACCAAGCCTTGATTCCAAAGAATTCGAAAGAATCTTGGACGAACTGGCGAAAGACATTCGAGGGCGCTCCGAGGTCCTAGTTCAACGCATGAGCGCAGGACTATTGCTGGAGTCTCGAGCTGAAGATAGAGGATCTGCCGCTTCAAGCATGGAGGGGATGCTGCTGCGACGAGCATAGGTAACGTGTTACGAAATGGAGGTCCTGCATCAGAAGGTAAATGCGGACGATGCGGACCGACGACTCTACCATTTTGACCCTCGAGTAAATGGAGAAGCGTTTGCTCGATCGATTACTTGCAGGAGGAATTAGACGAGCTAAATTATAGTGAACTTCGACATCCTGGGGTAGGTAGCCAAGCGTTCCATGAGAGTGCTGGTGGTGCTGGTGTTTCACCTACTCCATTCAAGCCTGCTTCCTCATTGGCCCCGTTGGAGATTACCGACGCTAGAGATACTGAGATACTTAAAAAGAATCTAAGAACCGTACTCCATCGGTCCCCATCAACGTGTAGCCTTAACGGTTTCGAAGAAAATTTGGCTCCATTCAGAAGTTGTTAAATGTGCTGTTGGTTCAAGCAGGCAAACGCGAAGCTATTTGGAAAAATTTATAAATTATAAAACGGAGGAGCAGCGGCGGACTTATCAGCAGTTTCTATTGTTGTTTGTTTTTCCCCTGTTCGCATGCGCTTTGGTGGTATTTGTAGCGAATGCGCTGTCGGGAGCTTTTTTGTAGAGCTGCACACTTTCTGCTCAACTTTCATTTGTGTGCGTTCCCCCGCCTCCCCTTTTGCCAACGAAATTATGAACAAATGCATTATTCTGAGTTTCTATTGCTAAGCTTTTTTTTACTTGATCCTACTCCAGAGGTTACTTCCATATATATATATTCTATATATTATGCGTTCTATTTTAAATAATTGAAGGTGTACAAAATTGCATATAAAAAATATTCTTCTTCGGCACGTGCAAAAAAAAAAAAAAAAAATGAGTCACGTGTCGAACAAGAATATTTTTTATACGCAATTTTGACCACCTATAAAGCATATTTTCGTCACTAAACTTGATATCACATATTTTGGGTTTCGCATGCAGGTTCGTCCCAACCCTCTAACATAAAAAAGACCAAAGTTATTGCATTTCCGATCAATCAGTTATATGGCAGCTATAGGATATAGTCGACCGATCCCAACCGTTCCGACTTATATACTGCCTGCAAATAAAAGAAGGATGTGTGCAAAGTTTCAACTCGATAGCTTTAAAACTGAGAGACTAGTTTGCGTAGAAACAGACAGACGGATAGACGGACATGCTCATATCGACTCAGGAGGTGATCCTGATCAAGAATATATATACTTTATAGGGTCGGAGATGTCTCCTTCACTGCGTTGCACACTTTTGACCAAAATTATAATACCCTCTGCAAGGGTATAAAAATACTCACTATTAAATAAAACACAATTCCAAATATTTAAGTTCGTTAAATATACTTTAAATACAAGATGTGCTATTCATGTGAAACAAAATTGTTGTGGAGTTTGTTAATTTTTTAAGTTTTTTGTTAACATTTATTAATTGATACTTTAATTTAAGTTTTGTTACTGTTAACTGAGATTAGTTTATCTCGTCGCGAAAAACCGAAAGACAAAAAGGTGGCTGTAAATTTAAATATAGCAACTACGAAAAATACGTGCACTCGGTTCAACTTTAAAAATTCGATTATATTTTTACCAAAAGAACTTAAGCATAGCTTATCTATTGCGGCGAAGCGGGGCGAATTCCCGGGAGACCGCAAGTGAGCTTTCCTTGCGCTCCCGCTCCGCCCTATTCTAACTTAGACTAGACTTCAATACAATTCAAACTTAATCTTCTACATTAATTCTACACCGGCCCCGTTGAAGGCCTCCATCAGGCTTCAACCACTGGCAACCTCGCCAGCTTGTGGACTGCTCTCCTGAAGACTGCTGCTGCACTAGTCCTGACGTCGGCGATCCTGACCCTTCCGTCCGCGCCGGCGTGAGTCTCGACTCCCCCGTCTTGAGTTATGTGGCGCTCACCTTCTCGCGGACCTCTGTCGCAAAATAAAACCTCTTATCAAAGCACCGATCGAACGACGTGTATATTGGTCAGATTCGGAAGTTTTTCTTCATTGAATTCGTTCCCATCCATCGTCGTTGTCTACGTTCATATCAAATAGAGTTGCTGAGAGTCAAGAGTGGTCAGAGGATAGCACGTGGCGGCATGTGCCAACTAAACAGAACCCGGCATATATTGTGTCAAGAGGTGGATACGTAAAGGAAACGATAGAATCAATCTGGTTCACAGGTTCATCGTTTTTAACGGAGCCGGAAGATAAGGTGCCAATCAGCCCCGGTTTGATCCGTCACCAAAGATCTTGCAGATGGAAGCAAAGAAGAATGCAGTTGGACTGACTGCAATGGTCTCTACCTCATATTTGTTGGAAGTGAGAGAAGGATTTTCCTCTTACTTAAAACTGCTGCGAGTGTTCGTTTACATGGTCCGCTTTATAAAGAAGTGTAAAAAATGAGTAGTTACTTCTTATAATGTACCGTCACTTGTCGAATATCAATAACCTTTTAATAAAATTGTCCAGATAGTCCAAGAGCACGAGTATCAAGAGAAAATTAAAAATATTCGAAAAAATCTTGTTGTTAGCTCAAGCCTACAGAAGCTAAGTCCGTTACTTTCGACTTTGCAGTCAATAATGAGACTTTACTACCTTCTGCAGATTTGCAACGGAAAAAATCTTGTTGTTAGCTCAAGCCTACAGAAGCTAAGTCCGTTACTTTCGACTTTGCAGTCAATAATGAGACTTTACTACCTTCTGCAGATTTGCAACGGATATAGACGCAAGCTCCATAGGCTCTCATCGATGAGTCAGAGAAGGCACGAATTTCAATTGGTGACATTGGCTCACTCATCACGAATCTCGGTATTAAGGTATATTCTAACTGTGACAAGGCAAGCTGAATTTTGTTCCATGCGGTTTCCAAGTGCAGTGGAATGGACTCATCTCAATCTAGCTTATTAAGCCAAAGTTCCTGTAACAGGATCTTTCCTTTAATAAGGATCGGGCATAATAAGCCGAGGGGGTCGAAAAGCTTTGACGTCACCGAAAGAATATTCCGCTTAGACGCCCTTTGACCCATGTCTGACATATAAATTTCGATTTTAAATACATCATCTTTAGGAACCCAAACGATTCCTTATGTTTTTGTCAGCTCTGAGTCCGAAAGTCTTATTGGCTTAACCGTGCTCTCGGATGCAGTAACTTCAGGCGAGTTTGAAAACCACTTGCTCAATTCAAACTCAGGTTAACATGTCGTCGACGTAAAAGTCAGACCCAATAACTTTAGCTCGAGGGAATGTATTTTTCGCGGATTCACTCAACCTCTTCAAACACCTTATGGCCAGGAATGGGGCTGGTGCAGTGCTATAAGTAACGGTGTTGAGCTTGCACAATTTCAAGGACTCAGACGGGTCTTTTCTCCATACTATCAACTGGAATCGTCGATCTGCTTCATTTACCATCACTTGACGATACATCTATTTTATGTCGGCTACCAGAGCGAATTTGTTTAGCCGAAATCTAAGAAGAGTTGAGTAAAGCTCTTCCTGAATTGTTGGACCCACCATCAACAACTCATTTAAACACTTCTGTGTGGATGCAGGACGCATCGAAAACGACTCGTAGTTTGGTCGTTGTACTTTGCGGCCGCAAGACACACTGGTGGGGTATGATTGCATTCAGGGGACATATTGCCTAGGGATTCGTATTCTTCCATAAATTTCAAATACATTTTATTTAAGTTCGGATCTCGAGATAATCTTCTCTCGAGCGAAGTTTAACTTCAAATCGACCTGAAGGCAGTATTCTTGTAGTCTTCCGATAATGTTCCTCACATAACTCTTGTTCTGGCGACAACATCTTTTTAGAAGATGGAACTTCTTCCAACGACCAGAATTTTTTCAAGTTTTTGTCTATTGACTCTAATATTTCTTCTTGGCATTTCAGACTAGAGACCGGCTGGTGAGGAGTTGAGGAATTTGCCAGATTTTTTCCCGATACTATCTACCCAAGGAGAGTTTTTTGAAGGATGGGATGGTTCGGACCTTGTTTTATTTGGCCAACGGACAACAGTTCGAAAAATGACTCAGTTCCAATTAGCATATCTGTAATAAAATTCATTTGTGACCCTGAGTCAATTAATGGTCGGGCCAATATGTGCTCACCATTTTTTGTTCGAACGCTTACGTTGCTAACAAAACCCTTTCTACAGACGATGCACGCAAAGCATGTGAAGTAGAAGGGCCATCATTCGTTAACGGTGGAGAAGGATTTTGTGTGGGTGGTGGTAACGCCAAGCTATTTTCAGTCACTGTAAATCGGTGCAGAAGTTTATGGTGCGATCTTGAACAGATTTGACACCTGGTCGATTTGCACTTCGCTACCGTGCCGCAGACAATTCAAACATAGGGAGGCTGACTTAATAAACTCAAACCTTTGCATTACAGCAAGGCGAGCGAACGGACTGCACTGGGCCTGCAAGCTGGTTTGGCGTTGGTTGCTTGCTGAACCCAGTTCTTTCTTGTTTTGGTTTGCCAGTCTCTTCAGCGGACAGATGCTGGTATTTACGATTTAGTATTTTTTCGAAATCGGACCACAGCGGCAATTCCTCATAATCCAGTGACTCTTCCCATTTTTGCTTGGTCACTGGATCCACTCTACTCAAAACTAAATGGATAATCATTGAGTTTGCAATTTTAGTATCATCTCCTATGGATAATAGTGATCCATAAATTGATGACACAGTGTCGATGAGACCCCTCAACGACGACGCAGACGGTTGGGAAATTTTCGGAAGGCTGAACAGTTGACGTATTTGGTTCGCAAAGATGAGACATTCGTTATCATAAACTCTTTTTAGACTAGCGATAGCTTTGTCGTAATTACTCTCGGTGACCTGGAATGCCTTGACAGTTCCTAAGGCTTCACCAGAGAGGCAAGAAATTAAATGATTAAATTTCTCGATAACTGGAATGTCTCGATAACTAATGTCTCGAAAAGACTTATGAAATTTTTGAAATCAGAATAATTTCCACTGAATTTTGGCAATGCCAAACTGGGAAGTCGAGCTCGAGTTGGGGCTGCAGAAATTGCAGTAGCTGGACGGGAGTCTTCAGCTGAATTCAAGGCATTACATATCCTTGACATAATCCTTGCCTTGGTAGTTATTCCTAATTCTTCCAACTCGGCTCCGAAATCATCCAATTCATCTATTTGCTCGATCTGGTCTTGCAACTCATTTGCTTTAGAAATTGCGTCATCTAAAACCTGAAGCCTGCATTCTAGCTCGGGTTTGTTTAGAGGAAGTGATGCATCTTCCAAACGTTCCTCCAACCGGCGAATGCTTTTAACTTTGATATTTAATCTATTTTTTAAGTCAATAAGAGTCGTGGAATTAAGTTTTTGTTTAGTACTTTCCATTATAAAAAATTTATTTTTTCAATACAAAAACGAAAACGATTTTAATGCCTCAGTCGTCGCATGCAGACGTGTTTTTTATTGTGCTCCGGGAAAAAAAATATTCAATAAAATTATAAAGTGCAGTGACTGGTCTAAGAAATCTACAATAACGCGAAAAGACGCTTTTTGCGATGAAATCGCTAATGTTTACATTGATTAATTGATTAATTAATTAATATAAAACACAACTCTTAAAACTCAAACTAAATCAACCTCGACTGCAATGAGCTTAAACGACGTTCGCACACAACGTCAACGTGAGCAAGACGATAGACGGCTCTCAGTACAAAGAAACAACGCGTACTTCTCTTTTAAAGCAACCGAAAACCATGCAAGCTCTGATCAAGCGCGGTCAATTACCCCCAACTTGACCGAATTCTTAAACGTAGAGAGCGAGAGAGCGCGTTCCTGCTCCCCCTCGATACCATCGATGTCTCTGCAGCCTTCTTTGACAACGTCAACAGTAATAACAACAACAACCGCAACTGTATCGACAGCGCGTTTAATGACGTCATCAGCTAGCAGCAGTCATCAGCTAAATAGTAATAAGTCCGCGCTGCCCGAAAACCAAAACAAAAACAATGACTATATTAAGCCGGCTGTGCAGACTGGCATGGATCGCTACATCCAAATCAAAAGGAAGCTGAGCCCCCTGAATTTCAAACGCAAAATAACCCGTGGCAATGCTAGCCTAGCAGCAAAAGAAACGCCCACTAACTCAAACCGATTTAAAATCTTGGCAGACGCCGATGAGGTTGAGGCGGTCGAATACACTGAAGTTGAGAAAAGGAAGCCAAAACCTCCGCCTATCTATATACGCGAAAAAAGTTCCAATGTTTTTGTCAACAAAATTATGGAGCTTATTGGTAAGGATAACTTCCACATAATACCCCTTGTAAAGGGCAACATTCAAGAAACAAAAGTTCAAATGAAGTCTGAAGATAACTACAGAGTATTATCAAAATATCTTACCGAGAATAAAAAGAACTTTTACACGTATAACCTAAAAAGCAGCAATGGCCTGCAAGTCGTACTTAAGGGCATAGAGCCCGAAGTAACGCCTGCAGAGATAAAAAAGGCGCTACAGGAGAAGGGTTTTAGCGCCAAGAAAGTCTTTAATATCCTTAACAGGGATAGAAAGCCGCAGCCACTCTTTAAGGTTGAGCTCGAACCAGAAACCAAGCTCCTGAAGAAATACGAAGTGCACCCAATATACAATCTTCAGTACCTGCTGCACCGCAGAATTACAGTTGAGGAACCGCACAAACGCAATGGCCCGGTACAATGTGCGAACTGCCAGGAATATGGCCATACAAGGTCATACTGTAAACTGCGCCCGGTGTGTGTAGTTTGCGGAGAGCTTCATGACTCCGCACACTGCCCAGCGAGCAAAGATGACAGCAACTCGAAAAAGTGCGGCAACTGCGGTGGCAATCACACTGCTAATTATAGAGGATGCCCAGTCTATAAGGAGCTGAAAAGTCGCATCCACCAGAAAGCTACCCGCACCCAAAATGACCAGCTCACGGCGTCCAGATCAAACCCTGAAGTCTTCTTCTCGACTGCAGCCAGATCCTCACCAGGTTCCATTAACTCTGACAAAAATGTGACATACGCAAGCGCCTTAAAATCAGGACTGGCGACACCTGCCTCAAGAAGCTCATTTCTGCAATCAGCATACCAAGAACGGAACACGGCTCAGCAACATCAACCAACAGAGCAGCCAAAAAGCAACTTTGAAGCTATGATATGCAGCCTACAACAAAGCCTGACGGAATTTATGTCGTTTATGCGCACAACTATGCAAGATTTAATGCGAAACCAAAATCTATTGATTCAAATGCTGGTTTCACAACAATCCAAATAATGGCTTTCCTACGGATATCTACGTGGAACGCTAAGAGCGTTTCGCAACATAAACTTGAGTTAGCTCAATTCCTACTCGACAATCATATCGATGTAATGCTGCTTTCGGAAACACACCTTACAAACAAATACAATTTTCAACTACGAGGATATTCATTCTACGGAACAAATCATCCAGATGGTAAAGCACATGGTGGGACTGGAATTCTAATCAGAAGCCGCATAAAGCACCATTATCAAAATAAATTGGCTAAAAACTACCTACAGGCCACATCTATAAATATACAACTAAATACTGGCAACCAACTTACACTAGCCGCCGTATACTGCCCCCCTCGCTTCAATATAGCTGAAGATGAGTTTATGCAGTTTTTCAACACACTTGGAGACCACTTCATAGCAGCAGGAGACTACAATGCCAAGCACACACACTGGAGATCCCGTCTCGTGACTCCAAAAGGGAAGCAGCTCTATAATGCAATTATCAAAGCCAAGAACAAGCTCGACTATGTTTCTTCTGGCACACCAACATACTGGCTGGCAGACCCAAGGAAACTACCAGACTTAATACACTTTGCGATTACCAAAAACATCCCTAACAAGAAAGGAAAGCTAACTTCGGGCGGAGCCGAAGTTTATATACCCTTGCAGTTCAGTCGCAGTCCGATAGGTGGCGCCACGCATCTATATTATTAGATATACAGCGGATCGTATATAGTCGGCCGATCCTTATGAAATTTGGCATATCGAATTATTTTGACCAAAGAAGCATACATTGAAAATCCCATCCTTCTAACTTGAAAAACAACGAAGTTATGCCATTTCCGATCAATCAGTTATATGGCAGCTATAGGGTATAGTCGACCGATCCCGGCCGTTCCGACTTATGTACTACCTGCAAAGGAAAGAAGGGTGTGTGCAAAGTTTCAACTCGATAGCTTTAAAACTGAGAGACTAGTTTGCGTAGAAACAGACAGACAGACGGACAGACAGACAGACGGACAGACAGACAGACAGACAGACGGACAGACGGACAGACGGACAGACGGACATGCTTATATCGACTCAGGAGGTGATCCTGATCAAGAGTATATATACTTTATAGGGTCGGAGATGTCTCCTTCACTGCGTTGCAAACTTTTGACCAAAATTATAATACCCTCTGCAAGGGTATAAAAATCTTATAAGCGCCAATTGCCTATCGGATCTTTCATCTGATCACTCGCCTGTCCTGTTTATTCTACTGCGACATCCAGGAACATTGGAACAACCATTAAAATTGACCTCACAGAAAACCAATTGGGTTAAGTACAGAAAATATATCAGCTCACACATTGAGCTAAGTCCTCATCTCCACGATGAAGCCAACGTAGACAGCTTTGTTAATTCACTTGAGTCTGTACTCGTCTCTGCAGCTCGAGCCTCAACATCGCAAACTATAAATACACAAAGCAATAAAAAGACAAATCTACAAATCGAACAGCTCGTCCTCGAAAAGCGGCGTTCACGTCGCGAGTGGCAATTCCACAGATCGCCATCTACTAAGCAAAGCTTTAGACATGCCTCACGTCAACTTACTAAAGCCCTACAGCAAGAAGAAGCTTATGTCCACCGCCGCTATATAGAGCAATTGTCAACTTCTAGTACAAAACACTCACTATGGAGAGCTCACCCAACTCTAAGCTCACCGAAAGAAACAGTGATGCCTATTAGAAATCCCACAGGCGGCTGGGCGCGCAGCGATGCAGACAGAGCCAGCACGTTTGCCAATCACCTCAAAAATATCTTCCAACCAAATCCGGCCACTAGTGCCTTTACTCTGCCGACTTTACCATATGAGCCTCAGCTTCAACATGAACCAATCGAGTTTCGCCCAAACGAAATCGCTAATATCATCAAAAACCAACTAAATCCGAAAAAATCACCAGGCTGCGACCTCATAACTCCCAAAATGATCATTGAGCTTCCATATTGCGCCGTCTGCACTATCACCCAGCTCTTCAATGCCATCGCAAAACTTGGCCACTTTCCAGCGAGATGGAAAAGTCAATTATAATAATGATAGCAAAGCCGGGAAAAGACCACACAATTCCCACGTCGTATAGACCTATAAGCCTACTTTCATGCTTATCTAAACTCTTTGAGAAATGCATTCTGACTCGAATAAACACATACCTAAGGATCCAGGAAGGAATCCCGTCACATCAGTTTGGGTTTCGCGAAAAGCACGGTACAATTGAGCAGGTCAACCGGATAACAGCAGAAATTCGGAATGCTTTCGAAAAACGCGAGTACTGTACCGCAATATTTCTAGATGTCTCTCAAGCATTTGCAGCAAGCTCTTCATCTGGTGGATGCTGAAAAATGGCTATCAGACTGGCGAATTAAAGTAAACGAACAAAAATGCAAGCACGTTACGTTCACCTTGAATGGGAAAAACTTCCCGCCCCTTAAGCTAAACAACACCCTACTCCCGCAAGCAAACGAGGTAAAATATCTAGGAGTACACCTCGATAGAAGACTCACATGGCGTCGGCACTTAGAAGCTAAAAGAACCCATCTAAAGCTAAAAGCCAGCAGCCTTCATTGGCTTATCAACGCTCGGTCTCCCCTTTGCCTTGAATATAAAGTCCTGCTGTATAACTCGGTACATAAACCTATATGGATGTACGGCTCCTAGTTATGGGGGAATGCCAGCAATAGCAATATTGACATAGTCCAGCGAGCTCAGTCGAAGATCTTGAGAACAATCACAGGGGCACCGTGGTACGTTCGCAACGAAAACATACATCGCGACTTAAACATTCTTCCAGTCAAAGATGTTATCGCAGAACAGAAGGAAAATACCTTAACAAGCTATTGTTGCACCCTAACCACCTGGCGAGAGGTCTAACAAGGTTGAGCAACCAATCACGACTTCGTCGCAATGACCTACCCACCCAGCGACCGTCTTGAGGAACGTGCAACCAGAATGTAGTCTTAGTCTACTGTTAGTTAAATGTTAATGTTAAGATTTGAAAACTTATTGTTAGTCTCAAAATTAAGAGAAGATCCAATAAATAAAAGCAAAGTTTAATAAAAAAAAAAAAAAAACGAAAACAATGCAAATTTAAGATTTAATATTTTATTTAAATTTTTGTTAAATAAATTTTATTAAAAGATTTATCTTGTTGTTGAATTAAATTAAATAAATTTTCATTTTGATATCAAGAAAATGCGAAAACGAAAATGCACCAAAACCAATATGCACAATCAAATTTATGTTAGCACATATATTTATAATTAAATTTTTAGAACTTTTATATATGTTGTTATTTATTTTTGCCCTACTATTTTTTCTATGTACGTATGCGCCAAGAATTGAAAGGTGGGTGCAATATTCCAGCACAAGACGGATTTTAATTTGTCTTATCTCAACTTTCAATTTTTTTCAAATCAGTAGCAGCTCGTTGATTGGAGAAGTTTGTTTCGCGACGCGAAGAATTCTTTAATTTTTATTTTTGAATTCACTGCCACAACCGTCGCGAGCAACTCTTTTTTTTTTTAATATATGCATGTTATATATTGTTTATATAAGTATTGTGTCACTGTCACTATTTTTGTTGCTTTTTTGTTTAATTATATTAACTACAGTCCTCCCGGGGGCGCCAAAATGTTAATTGAGATTATTTTATCTCGTCGCGAGAAACGGAAAGACTGTAGAATGATGGCTGTAGTAATTAAATTATTGCAAAAAACGAAAAATGCGTGCACTCTGTTCAACGTTATAAATTCGAGTATATATTCATATCAACAAAAACTTAAGCCTAGCTTATCTAGAGCGGCAAAGCGGGGCGAATTCATGGGAAAGCGCAAATGAGAGCTTTACTTGCGCTGCCGCTCCGCCCTAAACTAACTTATACTAGACTTCATAACATTCCACTTAATTATCTACATTAATTATACAGTTATCTTAAAATTCACAAACATTGCTTCGGTATTATAGAAGAGGCTTAAATATTTCATTAAACGCAATTTAAATGCTAAATGATTTACTTTTAGTTCAAGCTTAAAGCTTTGCAATAAATTTACGTTATTTCTTTTTCTTTTTTTTTAAATTCATTGACGACCAGGGATGCTACATTATTTGGCAGATTGTTATAAATATTATAAAAAGAAAATTTTTCCAATCAGTGGAGAATTTAGAATATTGTAAAAAGCATGCAAATTAAATTTGTTCCAAAAATTATTTAAAAAAAAAAAATAATTTTTATTTTATTTCTTATATTTTAACAAACTTTCACTTAAACCGACTTTTAATGTTAAACCCACTTTTCACTCCGCGATTTTATTAGGGCTTTGTGCGATCCCGATTCAAGACTCAATCAAGACAAGACTGCCTTTGCTATTCTTATCGGTTTACCATCAAACCTCGGCTTAAGAGAGAAACCTCAAAAAGGGCTATTTGTAAATGTAAAAAATTGTCCTAAGAGGCATTAAAAGAAACGGACAATTGGCTGATGCAATAATTGACTCATTGGTGAAAACTGATAAGATCGGAAGATATATCAAATTCCGACTGGCAGCGGCGAGCCGGTTCAATTGTTTATCAGTCTGGCTCATACGTGGAAAAGTTTCAGAAATATGTTTACAGTTAAAGCTGGATGTTTAGTCTGGGATAATTGCTTGCTGGTTCTCAGACACGAATGAGGGGAAGATTGACAAACAGGGTATGACTCATCCAGCAGAGGCTTCTGTGATTTAAAATTATGTTTATATGTTGTATTAGATTAGTTAAGCTAGGGGTTGGATAACACTCCCCCTTCTAAGTTGAAGCGTTCCGATTCAAAAGACGGTGCAGAAATGGAGTTTAAATGAGCCGTTAATTTTGCCACGATGTTTTCTTCTTGTTTTTCTATGTCTGGCAGATTATTTCTTTGAAAAATATTTTTAAGCCGTGGTTTTATGGTGACATAAATTTTTCTTATTTTTGAAATTGATAACCAAATTAAATATGTTGAAGTTATTACAATCAGTGTTAATGGTATTCTTGTCTTTTTAATTTGAATAAATGGGTTTAGTGTATTTATATTATCAAATGATAGTTCCGAATTGTTTGAAATAATATATTCGGATATTTTATAATTATTATAATTGTGGGCTGTAATGTAATTTAATATCTTATTTTCTATATTCGTATATGATATATTATTCATTATTGTGGTGCTATTGAACGTTATTAGATATGATCCTTGCAAGTAAGAATCATTTACAACATTATTTCCTTTTATTAATATGGCACCTTCTTGAATTATGTCTATTTTTTTATTCTTTTCTCTTATTTTATTACAAAATGATTTTTCACCGTTTAGAAGACGAGTGAAATATAATTTTTCTTTGCTTAATATACAATAATTATTTAATAGTTCATTTTTAAAATTATCTACTTCGTAATATGTATCCTCGCATTTTGCAACTTGATTACTTAAAATTAATTTTCCATCATTATGGGAAATTGCTCTGGCGTAATATATGTCGCATCTATTTTTAATAATTGGATACTTTATATAGACTATAAATAATTCTTTATGCAAAGCAATTTTAAATTCCGAAATGTCCATTAAGTCTGTAATAACTACAGATCTTAATTCATGTTTATATATTTCTTCAATATCATCATTGTTTAGAATTTTTGTATTAAATACATCAATCTTTGCTAAAGTTATTGTGTCTATTAAATTTTGTAAATCATAAGTAATCAAGTGTAAACGATGTTTTCTTAAAGGTAATTCCTGACTTGTAAAAACTGATTTTAAATTAGATGAAAACGTTTTTATTTCCTCAAACAATTTGGAATTTATAATTTGCTGTTTGTTATTATTTTCAATAAGATCGTTAATTTTGTTTTCTATTGTCACAACATCATCATGGTCCGGGGTGCCAGCTAACCATTTTAACACAGTTCCTATTTCGTTAATACCCCTTTTAGTTCTTGATGGGAGTAATTGTGATAAAATTAATTTAATAGTTTTTAAATTGTATGAAATTTCTTAATATAATTTCTCATTGTTAGTATTTTTTATATGGTTGTATTCTGTCTCAATAATTTCTTTATTAAAACTAATGGAATAACTCAGCATAAGAGTCATAGGTTAGGACATCTTTACTGTCTTTGTAAAAGAAGAAGCCATGATTTGAATAATTTATAATTTCGGACGTTGTTAATACTATGATCAGAAATAGGTGTAGTGCGAGAATCATTGTCACCTGTAAGTTAGAAAAGGATTTTTTTGACTTTTGATGTCATGATGGACGAACCCCTTCCCGCCTACTCGTGGGTCCAAAAATGAACAATAACACTATAACAAAAAAAAACAAACAGTGGAGAACGGAACTCCCTAAGAAAGTCCGGAAATGGGATCTCGGATCCGTCAATCTCCAAGGCAGATAGAGGCCAAAGAGATGCTGGGATGGCGAAGCTCCCCACTGAGGGACAACATCCGGAGGCGAGCGGCGCCGGTGTAGGGGGAGATGCCAAGGCACCGACCCCCAAAACGGGGCCCACTATGGGACCACCGAACGGTGTGGGGGGTAAGATCCCTGAATCGAGCTCCTTTCGCACCGGCGGCAACCCTAAGGAAGGCCCCGGTCCGACGACTGCTGGCCCCCTGCAGCGGAAGGGCTCCTATAAAGATAGGAGGAGAGCGGCCTTCATCCTAATGAGGGCAGACCCATCGGCGGAGTCCAATCCCGATCAGGCTGAAATTATAAAGTGGGCGAGGGAAATCCTGCCTGACTTTCAGCCAGCAAGAGCGGGAGCCAGATTGGACCCAAAAAAGCCGACAGGAGTAGGCGACTCTGCCAAGGAGAGTGCACAGAGTGCGAAAAGGCAGAGGTCGACCGACGGTGGAGCGCCCCTAGCTAAGAAGAAGAAGGTGCAGACACAGAGTAGCAGATCCTTCGCCGAAGTTACCAAGGGCAGGACCATCATTGGGGTCATTGATAATGGCTCCAAAGATGGCCTGATCCCCAAGGAGCTTTGGCGTAAGGTAGTGAATGAGCTGCATGGGCGCTTCATGGAGGAGATGCTCAAGAGCGGAGGACCCCCACCGGACTGCGAAGATGCAGGGTGGTACCAGGGTAGCATCAAGGTGATAGCGTGCCAAGATGCGAGGTCTGTAAGCCTCTACAAGCGAATGATAGCGTCGCTTGGGGAGGTCTACCCAGGAGCCAGATTGGAGGCGGTGGACTGGGACAAGATCCCCAGCAAACCGAGGGCCCGCGTATGGCTGACAGAGAAGCCGGCGGACCCTGACACCATTCTGGCCATGCTTAAAATCTGCCATCCCACACTCCCTACGGCGGACTGGAGGGTCGCCAATGTGGAGGAAGCAGTGGGACTGAGAAGGCAGGTTGTCCTCACTCTTAATGAGGAGACTGCGTAGATCCTGGAGGATGCCGGTAGCCGTATCAAATACGGGTTCGAGCACGTTGCGGTGAGGATCTACAAGTCGGATGCGAAGAGTAAACCTGGAGGCATCGACTTGGAGATGGACGCACAGGAGCTAGACTCGGGGGAACCGACCGAAGAGGTCCGCCCAGAAGGAATGTCGGATGTGGAGGAGGACATTCTGGAAGGGTACACCTCAGAGGAGAGTGACCTGGCGAGGGCTCTTGGTAGCGTCGGCATGGAGGAGGACTCTTTGCTGGGCTCCGACACCGAGGCGGAGGTTACTGTGGTGGAGAACCTAAAGGATGTCCCTGACATTCCTGCAGATAAACCTCCATCACAGTAAGGTGGCTTCCGCCGCCCTCCTGCTCCATCTTGCAGAGGATGGAGCTGACGTGGCCCTCATCCAAGAATCCTGGATCCACGGAGACAGGATTCTCGGTCTGGGGGCGTCGGACTTCAGGCTGTACACAGCCGATGTAACAGGTAAAAAGCGAGCATGCATACTCGCAAAGAAAAGCCTTAATACCTTCTTGCTACCAAATTTCAGCAATGAAGATCACGTAGCCGCATCGATAGAGGGCCCAGACGGCCATCTAAGAATATGCTCGGCATATATGGGTCACGACCACCTAGGACCTCCACCCCATTCGCTACTCAGGCGGCTTGTGGAAGACAGCGAAAGGAAGGACATCGACCTAATAATAGGATGCGATGCCAACGCTCATCACAGTCAGTGGGGAAGCACTGACACAAACGAGAGGAGTGAGTCAGCTCTAAGCTTTTAGTGGGTAACAGAGGTTCAGAACCCACTTTCGTAGTCAAGAACAGAAGGGAGGTTCTTGATGTCACATTATTCTCGCACTCCCTGGCTGATGCAATCACCAGCTGGAGAGTCCTTGACAAACACTCATTTTCAGACCATCGCTATATTGAGATAGTAGTAAATTTTGAAAACTTTACCAAGCAAGCAGTACGAAATCCTAGAAAGGCAAACTGGGAGCTCTATAAAAATATACTAGATAGATCCTTAGGCGAACCGCCTTCGGAGACCATCGAGACCTATGAGGGGCTTAACGCCATGGTAGACAAGCTTACTGCGACTAGTGCAAAAGCTTACCACAAGGCCTGCCCCAAAAAAAGGATAGGTAGCAACAGATCGAAGAAGCCTCCGTGGTGGACCTCGTCTTTAGCCCCGTACAAAAAAAATGCACGTAGGGCCTTCAACCACGCGCACCGTACCAACACAGACGAGGCGTGGGTAACCTATAAAGCTGAACTTAGGCAATATAACAAAGAATAGCGCATGGCAAAGACGGTTGCCTGGGCCAATTTCTGCACCAACATTCAGGAGACATCAGAGGCCGCCCGCCTAAGAAAGATTCGCCTGGAAACCCTGGAGACCCTTATCAATGCACACTTCCCGGGTTGCTCTTCGGAAGGAATAACCCAGGTGATGCATAGCCAGGGTCATCAGGGCTCGCTCAACTACCTACTTAGTGACAAAAACCTGAAATGGGCAATGGACAGTTTTAAACCCTTCAAATCTCCGGGACCGGACGGTATTCTACCAGCTCAGTTATCCAGAGCCGGTATTAACCTAAGGAAGTGGATTAAGAAAATCTTCAGCACAGTCTTCACTACTGGTATGATACCAAAGGCATGGCTGTGCACGAAGGTTGTATTCATACCCAAGGCGGGGAAACCATCCCACTGCACCCCCAAGGACTTCAGACCTATAAGTCTGTCTTCCTTTCTTCTTAAGACGATGGAAAGACTCTTAAGTCTCCATCTACAACTTAACATTAACCCAAACGACATCTCATGCTCTCAGCATGCCTACAAAAGGGGCCGATCAACAGAAACAGCCCTGCACGATATCACTATGATCGCCGAACGAGCGATTAATTTTAAGGAATACGCACTTGTGGCTTTTCTAGACATAGAAGGGGCCTTCAACAACATCCTACCGTGCTCAATAATCGACGCACTGACGGGACTTGGAATAGACAATCGATCAACTCACCTAATACGGCAGATCCTGGTTAACAGGAGTGTCGAGGCTACGCTTGGAGGTTCGACTATTCGAAGATACGTCAAGAGGGGCACCCCACAAGGAGGTGTACTCTCACCACTACTCTGGAACGTGGCGGTTAACAGCCTACTACGTTCCTTAGAGGGTGGCTGATGTAAGATCATTGCGTACGCGGACGCTGTTGCTATTGCCTTCGTGGGGAAATTCCCACAGACGCTATGCGACCTAATGACAGGGAAGCTCGAAGTTCTGTCGGCCTGGGCGCAAAAGAACGGGCTGGGAGTCAACCCATCCAAGACAGAGCTCGTGCTGTTCACCAGGAAGTACAAAATACCTAACTTAAGACTTCCGAAGCTCCTAGGAGAAACACTAGCTCTTAGTGATAGTGCGAAGTACCTAGGTATCACACTAGACAGGAAACTGGACTGGAAGCTGAACACCGCTGAAAGGACTAAGAAAGCGGCAATAGCACTCTATACCTGCCGCAAGGCGGTAGGCCTGAAATGGGGAATGTCCCCGAAGATGGTCAGATGGTTATACACAGCGATCATCAGACCAATTCCATTCTATGGTGTTGTTGTCTGGTGGCCCGCCCTAGACAACTTCTCATGCAGGGAAAAGTTCAGGAAGATGCAGCGCATGGCGGAAGTCTGTATGACAGGAAGTCTACGCACTACGCCTAGCGATGCCCTAGACACTATACTTAACCTACTACCAGTTGAACTGATGGGGGTAAAGACAGCTACTCTGGCAGCAATAAGACTGCGGGAGGCAAACCTATGGAGCAAAAATAGTTTCGGTCATACCAGACTGGACCTACAACATTTCATGCCTGAGGGGGGTACGGATTACTGTGTGCCCGTCGACCAACCCACCACTAACTACAAAGTCTTAATCCCCTCGAGGGAGGAATGGGAAGCCCGGATACCGGGACCGGAGGGCTCCATTCATATCTATACAGATGGATCAAAACTTAACGGCCAGGTGGGAGGCGGTTATTTTTGCGATCATCTGAGCCTAAAGGAGGCCTTCAGACTCCCTGACCACTGCAGTGTGTTCCAGGCTGAAGTAGTAGCCATTAAGGAAGCACTTGAATCCCCAGCTCTAAGGGGAAATCGGGGTACAATATGTATCTTCCTAGATAGTCAAGCAGCGCTCAAGGCACTTGACGGATTCTCATCCAACTCCAGGACAGTCAATGACTGTCGCAGATCTCTCAACGAGATGGCTGAACAGCTTGACATCTACCTCATCTGGGTTCCCGGTCACAGGGACCACGAGGGAAACTGTGCTGCAGATGAACTAGCTAGGGCAGGGACTACCAACCCTCTCCTACCGGAGAAAGAACTTGTAGGCATACCCTTGGCTACTTGCAGGCTAAAGTGCAGGGAGTTTTTCGACCTGGCAGCCAATAGGAAATGGAATAATCTCCAGACCTGTAAAACATCACGTTTGATCTGGCCGACACGCTCTCAGAAAAGATCGGCTAGACTCATTGCTCTGACTAGACCGGAATGCAGCCTAGCGATTGGGGCAATCACTGGGCACTGGCTGATAGGCGAGCACGCGGCCAGGCTTGCAGTCCCCCACAATGATTTCTGCAGGAGCTGCAGGGATGAAGAGGAGGTAGAATCGGTATCGCACATCTTATGCCACTGCCCGGCACTCGGACGCAGCAGGCTCAAACACTTCGGGTCCGAAGAACTCTCGGACCTTAGCGATCTCTCAGAGATCTCTCCACGCGGACTGGTTGCCTTCATAAAAAAAGCAGGCTGGGACCATGGGCCGCCATAGGAAGTCTAGGCATTTATACGCACCCTGGTAGACAGGAAGGGGGGGGGGGGGGGGTAGCATCTCGGTGAAACCCTTGCTCCAGCGGCAGCACAAGGAGCCCTTGCGGCTCAAGTGGAAGTGAGGGGGTATTCTATGACCCCCTTGCATCACCGCCCTAACCTAACCTAACCTAACTACTTGTTTTTTGTATCTTGGATTTAATTTATTTCTCTCCCCATATTTTTTCTCGTATATTATCTCTCCTACATTATATGTTTTTTCTTTTTTGTCTTTGTTATGGGTACTCAGCATATTAGTTTGAGCCTGTTGTAGCATAACTGGAATTTTGTTATGATTTATTTTATTGTATAAAATGTCAGACGGTTTTTCATTAGTCACCGAGTGAATACTTTGATTATATTTTTGAGCAGCTCTTATAATTATTTCTGAATAATCTGTAAGATTATATTCGTCCTTGATGCACCTAGCAATTTCTGTAAGTGTTAAATGTGCTCTTTCAATTTGCCCATTCGAAGTGCTGTGCCTTGGATCAGCGAAATGTATTACTAGACCACTTCTACTTATGAATGATCTGAATTGTGCTGATGTGAAACTTGGTTCATTGTCCGTAATAACTATCTTTGCTAACGGATAATGTTGTAAGAGTTCTAAAACTTTATTCTCAATATTAGATTTATTTTCAATTTCTTTTACTGTTAGAAACTTTGAGTATGCGTCGATGCAAGTGAGGAACATTTTTTTATCTGCGTAAAATATATCGATATGAAGATTTTCACCTTCATTAACTGGTATGGGAGCTTCGCCTATTGGTATTTCTATTGAATGTCTATTATATTTGTTTTGGTTGCATATTGTACAGTTTTTTATATATTCTTTGAGTTTTATAAACAATTGTGGCCAATAATACAGCCTATTTATTTGTTTGTAATTTTCATCTAAACCTCTGTGAGCGCGGCAATGAGTCTCTTCAATAATTACAGCATTATCTTCATCGTTCTCTACGTCTTGGACAAAAATTCTTGTAAAAAGAAATTTATTTACGAAGTTGTCTTTTAAAGGTTTTTGTTTAATATAAAGATCTTCTGGTGTACAGTGGAGACCTACAGTTACATTTGGTTGAATATATTCTCTCAAAATTGTTATTAAATTTTCTGGAGTGCAATATTCAATAATATGTCTTGTGTTATTGAATATGTTTATTGATTCGTGAATAGTGAATCTTCCAGTTGTGATTAAGAGTTGAATTTTCAATTGATTCAGTGGCTTTTTTGTTTCTTCGATTTCATTTTCAAAACTGCTTTCTGCGGAATGAATTGTGTTACCCTCTGATCCATTATCTGATAGATCCGTTTCCGTTAGATTATTAATCTGTAATCTTGACAAAGCGTCTGCCACGACATTTGTTGTCCCTGGTTGATATTTAATAATTGGAGTAAAGCTTTGTATAAAAGAATATCACCGTTTCATTTCTATGTTTGGGTTTTTGTCGGATATAGAATAAGCTAATGGTTGATGATCTGTATGTATTTCTATTCCTACTACTCCGTATAAATAATTTCTGAGATTCTTTAATGCCCAAACTATAGCTAATAATTCCTTTTTATTAGTTGCATATGCTTGTTCGGTTTTATTTAGGGTCTTTGATATAAAAGTTATTGGTTTGCCCTTTTGTGATAGCACGGCCCCTAATGCTACGTTTGAAGCGTCTGTTGTTAGAATGAATCTTTTACTATAATCTGGTTGGACTAATTCAATTTGATTTAATAAATTTTGTTTAAGTTCGTTAAACGCTTTTATGGCTGCATCATCTAACTGTATTAACATTTTTTTGGACATATTTTTTGATATTTTTCCATTTTGGCCTCCTAGATACGTGGTCAATGGTTTCGCTATAAAAGCATAATTGCGGACAAATTTTCAATAGTAGCTTGTTAACCCAAGGAAACTTCTGAGTTCCCTAATATTTTTTGGTATTGGGTATTTTTGAATTGCTGCTATTTTTTCTGGGTCCGTTTTAATCACGTTGTGTGAAACTACGTAACCAAGGAAGCTTGTCTCTTTTAAAAAAAATTTTGATTTTTCTTTTTTCATGTTTGCTTCTAATAAAATGTTAACTATTTTTGCTAGATCGGTATAATGATCTTCTAATGAATTTGAAAAGATTATAATATCGTCCATATAGACGTGACAGATTTTTCCTACTTGATCTCTTAGTATATCATCCATGGCTCGTTGGAAAATTCTTGGGGCATTTGTTAACCCGAAAGGCATTCTCAGATATTCATATTTTCCGTTATTTATAGAAAAAGGCGTTTTTTTCTATGTCGGATTCTCTCATAAGTAGAATCCCGATTCCAAATCAATTGTAGAAAAAAATTTTGCTTTTCCTAGATTGGCTAAAATAACGCTTGGGTCCTGCATTGGGTATCTATCAGGAATTGTATTTTCATTTAATTTTTAAAGTCGATGACAAGTCTTAATTTTGGAGTGCCGTCTTCATTATAACCTTGTTTTGGCACTACAAGCACTGGAGAATTATATGGGCTCCTGCTGGGTCGAATTATATTTTCATCCAACATTCTTTTAATTTTCGTTATTCACGAATTCTGCCACCGATTGGGCATAAGGATACTGCTTACTATATATTGGTCTGTCGTGCTCAAGGTTTATTTCACCTCTGATATCGGTTCTGAACGGGATTTGCATGTTTATTTTCGAGTGTTCCTCTTTTATATGTTCTATAATTATTTCTCGGAGTTTTTCCATTTGGTTCTCCGGTTTTAATTGAATATTATTTATTTTATCGTTTGTAACTGAAGCTTGAGAAATTGAAGTCAAATCTTAAATATTAGTACCATGAGTTTTAATAGAAACATTATCACTTGAAGCGTCGGACTTTGTGCTGTTTATTTCAACCTTGACTGAATCTGATTTTGATTCTTTTATCTTGTTGAAATATTTGTTAATCATGAATTCATTTAGAGAATGATTACTTTTTTCCTCGGTGTGCGAAGCTTTTTCGTCACACACTTTATTATGAAAAAGTAACTTTTCCTCTTTCCCATAATAGCAAATGACACCTCTTTTCGTGTCTATTATTGCTCCTATTTTTTTCAGTAAGTTATAGCCGACTAGCAAGTCAGTTTCTAACCCTTCGATTTTATAAAAGATGTATTTGGTATTAAAAATTGTTATTATTAGATAATATTTTATTATCGAGCATCCATTGACCGTTGATACTCTCTTGTGTATTGGAAGTTCGTTTTTATTTTAAAATATTCTGCTATTAACGTAACAAGCTGTTGCGCCTGTATCAATTAACACTATAAATTCTATGTTATATTTTTTGTTGATTCGTACTAAATAAGGTAGGTTTGTTCCTGTCCTTCTTCTAAAAAACAATCTTCTTGTAAGTTGTTCACTTTCATTGTTTTATTTTGTGGATGATTTACTGTTCCCTCATGTAACCTTTTTATCGGAAAATTTGGACCATTTTGATTTTGTTGGAAAGTATTATTCGGACGACCAAAATTTTGTTGATTTGGATGATTAAAATACGGACGTTCTTGGGTTTGGGCTGCATAATTCCCTTGACGGAAATTATTCGATTGCCATTTAAATCTATTAAGAATTTGGATTGATGGATCTATTTCCATTGGTTCTTCTTTTTGTTGACCTTGGAAATTTTGCCTTTGGAAATTATTATGATCATGATTATTACGATGAGGCCAATTTTGGTTTTGATGGTTCACCCATTGATAACCTGCCCGTGGTTTATTGTAATTTGGTTTTTGTTGGGCTGGATTGAACCTCAAGAAATTGGCTTGTTTATTTGTCTCAGTCTGAAAACCATAATATCTGTTAGCAAATTGAGCTCTAAAATTATTTGACTCAAGCTCTTGAACTTTTGCTAGAGCATTAGGAAGATCAGTTGGATTTAGTGAGAACAGGGTTTCTGAAATCGATCCGTTCAAACCTGAGATAAAAATTCTTAATGCGTTATTTCTAAATATTTTATTTGTTTCTTTTGTTGTCATAATGGTTTTATTTATTAATAAGGTCATTATACCCTTGCAGAGGGTATTATAATTTTGGTCAAAAGTGTGCAACGCAGTGAAGGAGACATCTCCGACCCTATAAAGTATATATATTCTTGATCAGGATCACCTCCTGAGTCGATATGAGCATGTCCGTCTGTCCGTCTGTCTGTTTCTACGCACTAACTAAACTAGTCTCTCAGTTTTAAAGCTATCGAGTTGAAACTTTGCACACACCCTTCTTTCCTTTGCAGGCAGTATATAAGTCTGAACGGCCGGGATCGGTCGACTATATCCTATAGCTGCCATATAACTGATTGATCGGAAATGCCATAACTTTGGTGTTTTTTAAGTTGGAGGGTTGAGACTTTCCACACATGTTATATTTGACCAAAATACCTTGTGTGTATTTCATAAGGATCGGCCGACTATATCCTATAGCTGTCATAGAACGATCGAAATTGGCATAACTTTGTTGTTTTTTAAGTTAGAAAGATGGGATTTGGTACAGATTCAATTTTGGGAAAAAAAATCTGATTTGTCGAATTTCATAAGGATCGGCCAACTATATCTATTGAAATTTGCCTATTCAAATATGCAAAAGTAACATAGATAGTTATGCTATATATTCACTTGAATGTAAGGATGTAGCAAGTGTATACACACTATTAATGTGTTCCTTGTTTCTCGCCTATTTGTTGATATCTTGTCCTCTTGACATTTTACTTCACTTCGTTTCTGGCATTGAGAGCGTGTGGTTTATAAAATCTTTATTGTGTGTTTTATTTATTCATTGAGGGTTCTGGTTAATCCTTAATTGTATTACTTATTTATTAACAAAACCAATAGGTTATGGGCCCAGAAACAACTACAGTGAATAAGTAAAGCATACCTATATACATTTAATCAATTCGCGAGTTTTTTTTTTCTGGAAACGCTTTGACAAATTAGCCGCAAATCACCACGTAGCGGCAGGACGGTGTTACAAGATAGTGCTACTGTTGAGAAACGTTATGGCTGTAAGAAGTTGCTGGAAATTGTGGCTGTGAAATTTGCTTTTGTGTGATAGAATCTTACAATGGATAAAGGGAAAAGAAATATCAAACCGTTTGACGGTGAGAAATATTCAATATGGAAGTTTAGAATGAGAGCGTTGCTGGAAGAGCATGATCTTCTGAAGGTTATAGATGAAACGCATGAAAAAGTGACTGATGAGATAAAAAAGGCAGAACGAAATGCAAAAGGTTTAATAATTGAATACCTAAGTGATGCATTTCTATCTTTCACTAACAGTGAGAGCACTGCTAATCAGATTTTTGCAAATTTAGATGCAATTTACGAGAGAAGAAGCTTGGCATCAAACTATCTCTGCGAAAAAAACTTTTAGCCATGGAGTTAAAAGGTGACACTTCACTCCTGAATCTTTTTAATTCATTTGATGACCTCATTACCGAACTTATCGCATCAGGAGCAAAATTAGATGATATGGATAAAATTTCCCATTTACTTCTAACTCTTCCACCCAGTTATGATGGTGTTATAACGGCAATAGAGACTCTATCAGAAGATAACTTGACATTGGCTTTTGTAAAAACACGACTTCTTGACCAAGAAATAAAGCTTCGGAATATTAGTAAGGATACGAGTACTAAAGTCTTGCAAGCAGTAGGTAACAAGGAGTTCAAAGATGCAAAATCTAACAACAATCCAATGCAAAAGTTTAAGAAAAAATTGTTCAAGCCAAGTTTCAAACCGAAACCAAAATGTTTTCAATGTGGTAAGCTAGGACATTTAAAGAAGGATTGCTTCTTTTTGAAAAGACAGCTAAATCAGAATTCTAACGTAAACAAAAGAAAGGAAGGGCAGGCTCAGATGGCAACAGCAGCAGCAACCCAACCAGAGCGTAGTTTTGTCTTCATGTTGAGAAATGCAATTTCCAATTCAAATACAAACGAGGCTGAGTTTATACTAAACTCAGGAGCATCAGACCACCTAATAAATGACACAGCATTTTTCTCCAAATATGACCATTTGCAATCAAATATGCCCATCGAGATTGCCAAACGCGGAGAGTTTATCTACGCTACAGCCAAAGGAGTTGTCAATATTACCAGCTGCGGAAACCAAATCACCTTGCAAAGCGTTTTGTATTGCAAGGATATTCCACACAACCTACTATCGGTAAAGAAAATGCAGGATGCAGGTATGACCATTGAATTTAATCCTGGAGGTGTAAAAGTATCCAAGGATGGTAAATTGGTTTTTAATGGAATCTGTGAGTTCAATGTACCTATTATAAAATTTCAATTAAACAGTAAAGTATGTATGTCTAAAATTTCAAATAGTGCTGAGTATCGATTATGGCATGAAAGATTAGGTCACATAAGCGTAGGAAAATTTTTAGAAATAAAGCGAAATAGTCTTTTTGAAGATACTAATATTTTAAGCAATATAGATTTAAATCATGAATTATGCGAGGCTTGTATAAATGGCAAGCAATCTAGATTAAAGTTTCAAAAATTTAAAAATAAGGAAAATATTACACGATCTTTGTTTGTTGTCCATTCCGATGTTTGTGGCCCAATAACACCCAAAAAAATTTAAAAATTGTGAATTTGTATATCGATAATGGAAGGGAATATCTTTCTGATGAAATGCGTGATTTCTGTGTTGAAAAAGGCATGGTGTATCAGAACGGATGATACGAACTATCACCGAAAAGGCTCGATCTATGATCAATGGTGCTAAACTTAATAAACATTTTTGGGGTGAGGCTGTTTTAACATCAACCTATTTAATTAACAGAGCCCCAAGTAGAGCATTGCAAAAGATAAATAAAACACCATTTGAGATGTGGCATAACAAAAAGCCAATGTTAAAATATCTGAAGATTTTTGGTTCGACGGTATATGCATTGAATAAAGTACAAAAAAGAAAGTTTGACGAAAGGTCAATTAAAGCTATACTTGTTGGATATGAACCAAATGGTTATAAATTATGGAATGAGGAATCGAGGAAATTTATGATAGCAAGAGATGTTGTGGTGGATGAAATAAACATGCTAAAATCAAAAGTTTTACATGGAAAAGATTCGGATGTTCAAAGTAATACTGTTGAACAAAATAATGAATCTTTAACTAAAGAGAATGAAGAGTTGGATTTTCCTTTGGTGGAAAGTAATGAATCTGTTGATTCTGAGTTAAATGAGCATCTCAATGAAAATTCCACATATCTTGAGAATGCCGATCCAGTCGTTGAAACTGGTGATAAATTAACAAAAAATAAAAAGGAAGAAGAAATCAGACGCAGTGAAAGAATTAAAAGTAAACCCAAATTATCATATCGATTTTTAGAAAGATGTCTTATGAATACTCAAACATGCTTAGATGATATTCCTAATACTTTTGAAGAGATTAAGTTTCGTGAGGACAGATCTTTCTGGGAAAATGCTATACAGGATGAACTTAGATCTCATTTTCAAAATAATACTTGGACCTTAGTGCATAAGCCAGATAATAAAAACATAGTTGATTGCAAATGGGTATTTAGTATTAAAAAAGATGAGTTTGGGAACTTAGTAAAGTACAAAGCTAGACTGGTAGCGCGGGGTTTCACTCAAGAATATATGACTGATTACGATGAGACATTTGCACCAGTTGCACGAATTTCCAGTTTTAGATTTTTGTTGGCACTTTCAAATCAACATGATTTAATGGTTCATCATATGGATGTAAAAACCGCATTTTTAAATGGAACTCTAAAGGATGAAATCTACATGAATGTTCCAAAAGGCCTGAATCATTCTTATGAGAAGAAAGTGTGTAAGCTTAATAAAGCTATATATGGCCTTAAGCAAGCTGCTAGATGTTGGTTCGAAGTCTTTGAAAGTGTATTGAAGGATGTTGGATTTCAAAACTTAGGAGTTGATAGGTGTATTTATATTTTGGATAAGGGAGATATTTGGATAAGGGAGATATTAAACAAAAGAAAGGAAGGGCAGGCTCAGATGGCAACAGCAGCAGCAACCCAACCAGAGCGTAGTTTTGTCTTCATGTTGAGAAATGCAATTTCCAATTCAAATACAAACGAGGCTGAGTTTATACTAAACTCAGGAGCATCAGACCACCTAATAAATGACACAGCATTTTTCTCCAAATATGACCATTTGCAATCAAATATGCCCAGATTGCCAAACGCGGAGAGTTTATCTACGCTACAGCCAAAGGAGTTGTCAATATTACCAGCTGCGGAAACCAAATCACCTTGCAAAGCGTTTTGTATTGCAAGGATATTCCACACAACCTACTATCGGTAAAGAAAATGCAGGATGCAGGTATGACCATTGAATTTAATCCTGGAGGTGTAAAAGTATCCAAGGATGGTAAATTGGTTTTTAATGGAATCTGTGAGTTCAATGTACCTATTATAAAATTTCAATTAAACAGTAAAGTATGTATGTCTAAAATTTCAAATAGTGCTGAGTATCGATTATGGCATGAAAGATTAGGTCACATAAGCGTAGGAAAATTTTTAGAAATAAAGCGAAATAGTCTTTTTGAAGATACTAATATTTTAAGCAATATAGATTTAAATCATGAATTATGCGAGGCTTGTATAAATGGCAAGCAATCTAGATTAAAGTTTCAAAAATTTAAAAATAAGGAAAATATTACACGATCTTTGTTTGTTGTCCATTCCGATGTTTGTGGCCCAATAACACCCAAAAAAATTTAAAAATTGTGAATTTGTATATCGATAATGGAAGGGAATATCTTTCTGATGAAATGCGTGATTTCTGTGTTGAAAAAGGCATGGTGTATCAGAACGGATGATACGAACTATCACCGAAAAGGCTCGATCTATGATCAATGGTGCTAAACTTAATAAACATTTTTGGGGTGAGGCTGTTTTAACATCAACCTATTTAATTAACAGAGCCCCAAGTAGAGCATTGCAAAAGATAAATAAAACACCATTTGAGATGTGGCATAACAAAAAGCCAATGTTAAAATATCTGAAGATTTTTGGTTCGACGGTATATGCATTGAATAAAGTACAAAAAAGAAAGTTTGACGAAAGGTCAATTAAAGCTATACTTGTTGGATATGAACCAAATGGTTATAAATTATGGAATGAGGAATCGAGGAAATTTATGATAGCAAGAGATGTTGTGGTGGATGAAATAAACATGCTAAAATCAAAAGTTTTACATGGAAAAGATTCGGATGTTCAAAGTAATACTGTTGAACAAAATAATGAATCTTTAACTAAAGAGAATGAAGAGTTGGATTTTCCTTTGGTGGAAAATAATGAATCTGTTGATTCTGAGTTAAATGAGCAACTCAATGAAAATTCCACATATCTTGAGAATGCCAATCCAGACGTTGAAACTGGTGATAAATTAACAAAAAATAAAAAGGAAGAAGAAATCAGACGCAGTGAAAGAATTAAAAGTAAACCCAAATTATCATATCGATTTTTAGAAAGATGTCTTATGAATACTCAAACATGCTTAGATGATATTCCTAATACTTTTGAAGAGATTAAGTTTCGTGAGGACAGATCTTTCTGGGAAAATGCTATACAGGATGAACTTAGATCTCATTTTCAAAATAATACTTGGACCTTAGTGCATAAGCCAGATAATAAAAACATAGTTGATTGCAAATGGGTATTTAGTATTAAAAAATATGAGTTTGGGAACTTAGTAAAGTACAAAGCTAGACTGGTAGCGCGGGGTTTCACTCAAGAATATATGACTGATTACGATGAGACATTTGCACCAGTTGCACGAATTTCCAGTTTTAGATTTTTGTTGGCACTTTCAAATCAACATGATTTAATGGTTCATCATATGGATGTAAAAACCGCATTTTTAAATGGAACTCTAAAGGATGAAGTCTACATGAATGTTCCAAAAGGCCTGAATCATTCTTATGAGAAGAAAGTGTGTAAGCTTAATAAAGCTATATATGGCCTTAAGCAAGCTGCTAGATGTTGGTTCGAAGTCTTTGAAAGTGTATTGAAGGATGTTGGATTTCAAAACTTAGGAGTTGATAGGTGTATTTATATTTTGGATAAGGGAGATATTTCGAAAAAAATATATATCCTGTTATATGTAGATGATATAGTAATTGCAACAAGTAAATCAGATACAATGTCAAAATTTAAATCTTATCTTCATGATAAGTTTCAAATGACCGACTTACGGGAAATTAGACACTTTATTGGCATAAAAATTGACAGATCTGATGGAGAGATTTGTTTTAGTCAATCAGCATATATTAAAAGAGTATTGAGAAAATGTAATATGGAAGATTGTAATTCAGTTAGTACTCCCCTCCCAAGTAAGTTGGACTATACGGCTCTGCAATCGGAAGAACTATGTGATGCACCATGTAGAAATTTGGTTGGTTGTTTGATGTACATAATGTTATGTACACGGCCTGACTTAAGTACTTCAATAAGTATTCTAAGCAGGTATGCAAACAACAACAATAAGGAACTATGGCAATGCCTTAAGAGAGTTCTTAGATATCTGAAGGGAACTTTTAATCTCAAGCTAAGATTCAAGAAAGAAACTAATTTTAATAGTATTCTTACAGGATATGTAGATTCCGATTGGGCTGGAAATGAAACTGACAGAAGAAGTACCACTGGGTATTTATTTAAAATGTTTGAAAGTTGTTTGATTTCATGGAGTACCATGAAGCAAAAGTCAGTTGCTGCTTCATCTACTGAAGCTGAATACATGGCCTCCTGCTGGGTCGAATTATATTTTCATCCAACATTCTTTTAATTTCTTTATTCACGAATTCTGCCACCGATTGGGCATAAGGATACTGCTTACTATATATTGGTCTGTCGTGCTCAAGGTTTATTTCACCTCTGATATCGGTTCTGAACGGGATTTGCATGTTTATTTTCGAGTGTTCCTCTTTTATATGTTCTATAATTATTTCTCGGAGTTTTTCCATTTGGTTCTCCGGTTTTAATTGAATATTATTTATTTTATCGTTTGTAACTGAAGCTTGAGAAATTGAAGTCAAATCTTAAATATTAGTACCATGAGTTTTAATAGAAACATTATCACTTGAAGCGTCGGACTTTGTGCTGTTTATTTCAACCTTGACTGAATCTGATTTTGATTCTTTTATCTTGTTGAAATATTTGTTAATCATGAATTCATTTAGAGAATGATTACTTTTTTCCTCGGTGTGCGAAGCTTTTTCGTCACACACTTTATTATGAAAAAGTAACTTTTCCTCTTTCCCATAATAGCAAATGACACCTCTTTTCGTGTCTATTATTGCTCCTATTTTTTTCAGTAAGTTATAGCCGACTAGCAAGTCAGTTTCTAACCCTTCGATTTTATAAAAGATGTATTTGGTATTAAAAATTGTTATTATTAGATAATATTTTATTATCGAGCATCCATTGACCGTTGATACTCTCTTGTGTATTGGAAGTTCGTTTTTATTTTAAAATATTCTGCTATTAACGTAACAAGCTGTTGCGCCTGTATCAATTAACACTATAAATTCTATGTTATATTTTTTGTTGATTCGTACTAAATAAGGTAGGTTTGTTCCTGTCCTTCTTCTAAAAAACAATCTTCTTGTAAGTTGTTCACTTTCATTGTTTTATTTTGTGGATGATTTACTGTTCCCTCATGTAACCTTTTTATCGGAAAATTTGGACCATTTTGATTTTGTTGGAAAGTATTATTCGGACGACCAAAATTTTGTTGATTTGGATGATTAAAATACGGACGTTCTTGGGTTTGGGCTGCATAATTCCCTTGACGGAAATTATTCGATTGCCATTTAAATCTATTAAGAATTTGGATTGATGGATCTATTTCCATTGGTTCTTCTTTTTGTTGACCTTGGAAATTTTGCCTTTGGAAATTATTATGATCATGATTATTACGATGAGGCCAATTTTGGTTTTGATGGTTCACCCATTGATAACCTGCCCGTGGTTTATTGTAATTTGGTTTTTGTTGGGCTGGATTGAACCTCAAGAAATTGGCTTGTTTATTTGTCTCAGTCTGAAAACCATAATATCTGTTAGCAAATTGAGCTCTAAAATTATTTGACTCAAGCTCTTGAACTTTTGCTAGAGCATTAGGAAGATCAGTTGGATTTAGTGAGAACAGGGTTTCTGAAATCGATCCGTTCAAACCTGAGATAAAAATTCTTAATGCGTTATTTCTAAATATTTTATTTGTTTCTTTTGTTGTCATAATGGTTTTATTTATTAATAAGGTCATTATACCCTTGCAGAGGGTATTATAATTTTGGTCAAAAGTGTGCAACGCAGTGAAGGAGACATCTCCGACCCTATAAAGTATATATATTCTTGATCAGGATCACCTCCTGAGTCGATATGAGCATGTCCGTCTGTCCGTCTGTCTGTTTCTACGCACTAACTAAACTAGTCTCTCAGTTTTAAAGCTATCGAGTTGAAACTTTGCACACACCCTTCTTTCCTTTGCAGGCAGTATATAAGTCTGAACGGCCGGGATCGGTCAGCTATATCCTATAGCTGCCATATAACTGATTGATCGGAAATGCCATAACTTTGGTGTTTTTTAAGTTGGAGGGTTGAGACTTTCCACACATGTTATATTTGACCAAAATACCTTGTGTGTATTTCATAAGGATCGGCCGACTATATCCTATAGCTGTCATAGAACGATCGAAATTGGCATAACTTTGTTGTTTTTTAAGTTAGAAAGATGGGATTTGGTACAGATTCAATTTTGGGAAAAAAAATCTGATTTGTCGAATTTCATAAGGATCGGCCAACTATATCTATTGAAATTTGCGTATTCAAATATGCAAAAGTAACATAGACAGTTATGCTATATATTCACTTGAATGTAAGGATGTAGCAAGTGTATACACACTATTAATGTGTTCCTTGTTTCTCGCCTATTTGTTGATATCTTGTTCTCTTGACATTTTACTTCACTTCGTTTCTGGCATTGAGAGCGTGTGGTTTATAAAATCTTTATTGTGTGTTTTATTTATTCATTGAGGGTTCTGGTTAATCCTTAATTGTATTACTTATTTATTAACAAAACCAATAGGTTATGGGCCCAGAAACAACTACAGTGAATAAGTAAAGCATACCTATATACATTTAATCAATTCGCGAGTTTTTTTTTTCTGGAAACGCTTTGACAAATTAGCCGCAAATCACCACGTAGCGGCAGGACGGTGTTACAAGATAGTGCTACTGTTGAGAAACGTTATTGCTGTAAGAAGTTGCTGGAAATTGTGGCTGTGAAATTTGCTTTTGTGTGATAGAATCTTACAATGGATAAAGGGAAAAGAAATATCAAACCGTTTGACGGTGAGAAATATTCAATATGGAAGTTTAGAATGAGAGCGTTGCTGGAAGAGCATGATCTTCTGAAGGTTATAGATGAAACGCATGAAAAAGTGACTGATGAGATAAAAAAGGCAGAACGAAATGCAAAAGGTTTAATAATTGAATACCTAAGTGATGCATTTCTATCTTTCACTAACAGTGAGAGCACTGCTAATCAGATTTTTGCAAATTTAGATGCAATTTACGAGAGAAGAAGCTTGGCATCAAACTATCTCTGCGAAAAAAACTTTTAGCCATGGAGTTAAAAGGTGACACTTCACTCCTGAATCTTTTTAATTCATTTGATGACCTCATTACCGAACTTATCGCATCAGGAGCAAAATTAGATGATATGGATAAAATTTCCCATTTACTTCTAACTCTTCCACCCAGTTATGATGGTGTTATAACGGCAATAGAGACTCTATCAGAAGATAACTTGACATTGGCTTTTGTAAAAACACGACTTCTTGACCAAGAAATAAAGCTTCGGAATATTAGTAAGGATACGAGTACTAAAGTCTTGCAAGCAGTAGGTAACAAGGAGTTCAAAGATGCAAAATCTAACAACAATCCAATGCAAAAGTTTAAGAAAAAATTGTTCAAGCCAAGTTTCAAACCGAAACCAAAATGTTTTCAATGTGGTAAGCTAGGACATTTAAAGAAGGATTGCTTCTTTTTGAAAAGACAGCTAAATCAGAATTCTAACGTAAACAAAAGAAAGGAAGGGCAGGCTCAGATGGCAACAGCAGCAGCAACCCAACCAGAGCGTAGTTTTGTCTTCATGTTGAGAAATGCAATTTCCAATTCAAATACAAACGAGGCTGAGTTTATACTAAACTCAGGAGCATCAGACCACCTAATAAATGACACAGCATTTTTCTCCAAATATGACCATTTGCAATCAAATATGCCCATCGAGATTGCCAAACGCGGAGAGTTTATCTACGCTACAGCCAAAGGAGTTGTCAATATTACCAGCTGCGGAAACCAAATCACCTTGCAAAGCGTTTTGTATTGCAAGGATATTCCACACAACCTACTATCGGTAAAGAAAATGCAGGATGCAGGTATGACCATTGAATTTAATCCTGGAGGTGTAAAAGTATCCAAGGATGGTAAATTGGTTTTTAATGGAATCTGTGAGTTCAATGTACCTATTATAAAATTTCAATTAAACAGTAAAGTATGTATGTCTAAAATTTCAAATAGTGCTGAGTATCGATTATGGCATGAAAGATTAGGTCACATAAGCGTAGGAAAATTTTTAGAAATAAAGCGAAATAGTCTTTTTGAAGATACTAATATTTTAAGCAATATAGATTTAAATCATGAATTATGCGAGGCTTGTATAAATGGCAAGCAATCTAGATTAAAGTTTCAAAAATTTAAAAATAAGGAAAATATTACACGATCTTTGTTTGTTGTCCATTCCGATGTTTGTGGCCCAATAACACCCAAAAAAATTTAAAAATTGTGAATTTGTATATCGATAATGGAAGGGAATATCTTTCTGATGAAATGCGTGATTTCTGTGTTGAAAAAGGCATGGTGTATCAGAACGGATGATACGAACTATCACCGAAAAGGCTCGATCTATGATCAATGGTGCTAAACTTAATAAACATTTTTGGGGTGAGGCTGTTTTAACATCAACCTATTTAATTAACAGAGCCCCAAGTAGAGCATTGCAAAAGATAAATAAAACACCATTTGAGATGTGGCATAACAAAAAGCCAATGTTAAAATATCTGTAATATAATATAATATTAATATATATATTATTATATGTATTATATGTAATATAATATAATGTAATATAAGATTTTTGGTTCGACGGTATATGCATTGAATAAAGTACAAAAAAGAAAGTTTGACGAAAGGTCAATTAAAGCTATACTTGTTGGATATGAACCAAATGGTTATAAATTATGGAATGAGGAATCGAGGAAATTTATGATAGCAAGAGATGTTGTGGTGGATGAAATAAACATGCTAAAATCAAAAGTTTTACATGGAAAAGATTCGGATGTTCAAAGTAATACTGTTGAACAAAATAATGAATCTTTAACTAAAGAGAATGAAGAGTTGGATTTTCCTTTGGTGGAAAATAATGAATCTGTTGATTCTGAGTTAAATGAGCAACTCAATGAAAATTCCACATATCTTGAGAATGCCGATCCAGTCGTTGAAACTGGTGATAAATTAACAAAAAATAAAAAGGAAGAAGAAATCAGACGCAGTGAAAGAATTAAAAGTAAACCCAAATTATCATATCGATTTTTAGAAAGATGTCTTATGAATACTCAAACATGCTTAGATGATATTCCTAATACTTTTGAAGAGATTAAGTTTCGTGAGGACAGATCTTTCTGGGAAAATGCTATACAGGATGAACTTAGATCTCATTTTCAAAATAATACTTGGACCTTAGTGCATAAGCCAGATAATAAAAACATAGTTGATTGCAAATGGGTATTTAGTATTAAAAAAGATGAGTTTGGGAACTTAGTAAAGTACAAAGCTAGACTGGTAGCGCGGGGTTTCACTCAAGAATATATGACTGATTACGATGAGACATTTGCACCAGTTGCACGAATTTCCAGTTTTAGATTTTTGTTGGCACTTTCAAATCAACATGATTTAATGGTTCATCATATGGATGTAAAAACCGCATTTTTAAATGGAACTCTAAAGGATGAAATCTACATGAATGTTCCAAAAGGCCTGAATCATTCTTATGAGAAGAAAGTGTGTAAGCTTAATAAAGCTATATATGGCCTTAAGCAAGCTGCTAGATGTTGGTTCGAAGTCTTTGAAAGTGTATTGAAGGATGTTGGATTTCAAAACTTAGGAGTTGATAGGTGTATTTATATTTTGGATAAGGGAGATATTTCGAAAAATATATATATCCTGTTATATGTAGATGATATAGTAATTGCAACAAGTAAATCAGATACAATGTCAAAATTTAAATCTTATCTTCATGATAAGTTTCAAATGACCGACTTACGGGAAATTAGACACTTTATTGGCATAAAAATTGACAGATCTGATGGAGAGATTTGTTTTAGTCAATCAGCATATATTAAAAGAGTATTGAGAAAATGTAATATGGAAGATTGTAATTCAGTTAGTACTCCCCTCCCAAGTAAGTTGGACTATACGGCTCTGCAATCGGAAGAACTATGTGATGCACCATGTAGAAATTTGGTTGGTTGTTTGATGTACATAATGTTATGTACACGGCCTGACTTAAGTACTTCAATAAGTATTCTAAGCAGGTATGCAAACAACAACAATAAGGAACTATGGCAATGCCTTAAGAGAGTTCTTAGATATCTGAAGGGAACTGTTAATCTCAAGCTAAGATTCAAGAAAGAAACTAATTTTAATAGTATTCTTACAGGATATGTAGATTCCGATTGGGCTGGAAATGAAACTGACAGAAGAAGTACCACTGGGTATTTATTTAAAATGTTTGAAAGTTGTTTGATTTCATGGAGTACCATGAAGCAAAAGTCAGTTGCTGCTTCATCTACTGAAGCTGAATACATGGCCTTGTTTGAAGGTGTAAGAGAAGCTCTTTGGCTTAAGTCACTAATAAATGAGATTAATCTACAACAAGGGTTGTATAAGTATTGCAAATAATTCTACTTGCCATAAGAGAACAAAGCACATAGACATTAAATATCATTTTAAAAGAGAGCAAATTGAAAGAAAACTAATTTGTGTAAAGTATATTCCCACAGATCTGCAAAAAAAAGTTTTTTTTTGTTATTAATTCCAAACTTATGGAACTTATTTTGTTATCTAAATGACTTATGTTACTTATGTTAATATTTTTTTTGGTCTAGTTGGGTTTTTACTCGGTTTTAGTTCGGGTTTCCCAACTCTTGCAGCAAATGCTGGACCTAATGTATCCCCAGAATTAAATGAATATATGAAGATTTGAAAGAAATGAAGATACTAATTAAAATTAAAGCACAAACTCATGTCAAGAATCGAAGTGATAATCAATGTAACTTTTGAGGCGGCGTATTGAAATTTGTGTAAGGATGTAGCAAGCGTATACACACTAAAAATGTGTTCCTTGTTTCTCGCCTATTTGTTGATATCTTGTCCTCTTGATATTTTACTCCACTTCGTTTCTGTCATCGAGAGCGTGTGGTTTATAAAATGTTTATTGTGTGTTTTATTTATTCATTGAGGGTTTCTGGTTAATTGTATTACTTATTTATTAACAAAACCAATTCCAGCTAGAGACATCCAAGCTAAAACTATGCTGGAGGTCCATGAAGTTGGTGGCGATTACAGCGTTGACGAGGGCCGAATATTCAGAGCAATAGGATCGTATGAGCACATCAACAGAGAATCCGTCTGTCGTGAAGCCTGTGTCGCAAATGCCCGACACTGCCACGTACAGATGAATTAGTAATAATAAAGGATGCTCTACTGTACTCTACGTCTTCCCACCTGAGTGCCCGGCGCGTAAGCGGCGGTCTGACCGGCGATCTGAACTGTCATCCCCAAATTTTTTAAGGCTCGCATATGGGCATTGAACTTATCGGACAGCCCTCGAAGCGCTGCCACTGAGTCACCTTCCAATAGATTGAGGCTCAGAATCTCGTTCACATGAGACTGAAATATCAACCGACGGTTATTAAATCGATTCTCCAAAAGCTGCACTGCGACATCATAATTCTCCTCGAAGATTTCAAAGGAACGGACTGCCTCTAAAGCGGAGTCCCGAAGACAAGACGCAACCTCTGAAACTGTTCCACCTTACTTATATAAAGATTGCAGCCTACGATCGTCGAAAAGACCGAATGAAACTCAGCCCACTCTGAATATCCTCCGCTAAAAGTAGGAAGAGGAAGAGGAGGCAAGGCTTGAAAACTCCGACTGAGCGCTGGTTCCACCTGAACCCTGGAAACTCCGCTGGCAAGGGTGGAATGGGCAGCAATTCGAGCAGAGCGCAACGACGTCTCGTGCCGGATTTTGGCATGCATCGTAGCTACAAGCTCAGACACTGTCTATCGCATGCAAGCTCCCCGTGGATGGCCTTAAAATTCTCGTACATGGCGACCAACAGGCCGTGACGGACATGGAGCATAGCATCCTCCACCTTTGACATTGGCTGCAGGGCGGCTTGGATCCTCTTCAAATCCTGGAGGATACCCTTTGCCTTGTATTTTAAAATCATACTCCGAGATGGAGTGGGTTATAATTGAGAAACGCTCAGTTTAGGTAAAAACACGCACAAATTAATTTTGGGTCCAAAAATATAGTTCTTGCTTATTTTATTATATTTAATTATATTTGAGCGCAGCGAACACGATTTATCCCACTGTGCGCTCAGAACAGTACACTGTGTTGTGGAATGTATATATATATGAACGCTTGTGTGAGTCGAATGCACTTGCAAGTGGATCGCGTCTATGTATGTATGTATGTATGTTGGCGGACCGGATAACAATTGTATGTATTGTATTTATTTATATTATTAAATGATTTATGTATAAATACAAAATAATTGTTTCACTGATACACTGTGAGCCGTTTATGTTAAAAAATGCACATACATATGTTAATACACCGCAAAAACAGAAACGGGTATGTTCGCACTGTTTTATGCTCGTGGAATTGCTTTATTTATTTTATTAATTATAATTTATAATTATAATTTTTATTAATTAGATCACGTCGGGGTCACCAATGTTTGGTCATTGAGCCTATTCAATGAATTTTCCTTTTTTCCAAAATAATAAAAAAAAGGAATTATCTGTTTCACAACGTTATAAAATGTTTATTTATTCGCATATGAGATGGAGTGCCAGAAAGCTCCGATTTAGAATGCGTACGCACCGATATAGAGAGTACAAGTGGGGCCGCCTTTTAGAATAGGACGGGCGAAAGCTCGTTAACTTAATGAGAAAGATAGAATAAAGTCGAGCGGCCGAGAAGAGTCGGCATGCGACTAAATTATTACATTTATATATATATGTTAAATTTATATTGAATTTATGCTGTGGCTGCTGCCTGACCCGACATATCCAAAAATGGTTTATAAAAAATTTGTATAAAATTTGTATTGTTTATAAAAAAAGTTGTATAAAAATACGATGCTAAAACGTCCGCCAATTAATGGAAATTAATTAATGTAAAAAATGTTAAAGGGGCTTCAGTTTTTTAGCTGTCAGTGTAAGGAACACAATTTCACTACTTTTTATTTATTTTTTATTTAACAAAAAAACTAATGCAGACGTGAAGGATTGGATGGATGAAAGTGCTGACTTACATGATTGTACGATGGGCGCCAATTAATTAAATTAAGGGGTAAGGGGTAAGTTGTATGTCCGTTGCTGGAGAGGATGTCTTCAGTAGAGTGTGATATGATATCCTTGGCGGTTGCCTAGGGTTCTTCCTTCTCGCTGGAAGTTATATTGGGAGTTACTAACTAAAAGTCATGGATATCTAAAACTGTTTCTATATTCAAAACGTATCTATTGCAGGTTCAGCTTGTTTAGTAAAGCTTTACAGAAGTTGTAGATAGCCATGACTTTTTGAAAATATGAGATTAAAAACTCCAATTTAATTTAAGAAAATATTGTTGAACCACCTATATTAAATTCAATAAAATTATTCCGAGTTTTTCCTTAAATCCAAAATTAAAACATGGTATGATCTACTGATTTCAATAAGAAAATAAAAATCTTCCATAGAAAAATGTTTGGGGAAAAATCATAGAAGAGAAAAAATTAACGTAGAAAATCTGAGATTTCAACTTTGGATGAGTATTCCAAAGATATGGTAACTGTTAGATACCATTTTTTAATTTTAGTTGGTACACATACATTTCAAAAATGATATGTACTGGAAACAATGATGGTCGTAGCCATTTCACGGCCTACATAATTCAATATATGGTAAAATTTGATCAATTTCTTCTCTTAGGTGTACCGCGGAAACGGTGGGTGATAGACAGGGCCGTTGAGAGGGGGGGTCAGCCGGGTAATTTTCCCGGGGCCCGCAATGGACAGGGGCCCGGCAGCGGGGTCTAATGACCGGGGGGCAGCGGGACGAAAACGAAAAAGGGCCCGTGAGGAATCCATGCCCCGGGGCCCGACATGTCTTCTCGACGGCCCTGGTGATAGAACCTATGTTTGTTCTGGACTTTGGTTCAGGAGAGCCTAAAGGTTATGGAGCAGGTAAAATTATGCGTGGAGATTTTTTGCTGTTGGCCTGTGTTATTGAATACAACCAGTAATGATAAAATAGTAAATATTCACAATTTAAAATATGAACCACTTTCAAACTATGACATAGTTCACAAAAATCCAGAAAATAGGAAAAAAAAAGAATAGAGACACTTCGATCGTTGGAGCTGCTCCAATCAAATAAACTACAAACTAAAATTAATATACTTATTAATATATAATTATACTTATATATATGTATATTATATTATACTTATATATATATTAATATACTTATATTTTACTGAAAAAAAACTGCCTTATCTCAATTAGCTAAAAATTAAAGAGAAAAATTTTGGGGAGTGCCAGACTCTTTTATCTTTTTATTTTTTCTTCATAACATGTTAAGATGTTAGAATATTCTTAGAACTCCTTAGAAAAAACTCGAATGGCTTTCTTCTATTTTTAAATTTATGCGCTGTATCAAATGCATTTCTTGTTCTGTTTTTGGTGCGGGAAAACATCCATGTAGGACATGTAAGTCCAAAATGAAAATCAGATATCTTTAAAACAAGATGAAGCCCAACTACAGGTGTAATATTTTAAAATACTGTAGAATGGGGACAGTCACTTTCTTTGTTTTTTAATTTTTTTTTTTTTTAAATGCACGATACAAAATTTTGCTTCTGCTTCGTTTGAACTTTAGAAACATTTTTTCTCAATGATAAATCCCAGTTCCAAACTAACACGAATGAGACTTGAATTAGAGTAATATAATTTTACATATTTCATATGTGCAAAGACATATGTCCAAAGACATAAAAGAGTACATAAAGAGAGTAAGTATAGATTAGAAGTAGCCTATAAAAGAGCTAGAGTTATGTTAGAAGAAAATAAGAATATAAATAAACTACTTTACGATCATAAAGTACGGGATATAGATTTGTCAGTAGGTGACCAACTTTTATTACAAAACGAGACAGGTCATAAGTTAGATCCTAAATATACAGTATAGACTAAAGTATATGCATGCATGACTCTCTGCCCGTTTCTACATACTCTAACTTTACTTATATATAAAATAAATAAACCAGCTGCTCTGCCGCTGCGCCGACAGCTAGCAAGCATTAGTGTAAGAAAACCATAATTCATTCGAATAAAGACATAGAACTGGACAAGTCGCACGATTGCGACTTTACATTAACTTTATCTAACTTTACATTATATCGACTGTTTACTGTTCACTACAACCAGGATAAACTTTATATTAACTGCTTACTGTTATAATCCAATATATATCGGCAGCTTACTGTTACTATTTACTAAGGCCGGGACGAGCCCCATGTATGAAAATGTAATTTAACATAATCATTTTATTTATAATTTTTCGGTTAAACTTAGTTGTAACATATTAATGCAATCCTTAAAGGTCCTCAAAAAGGTCAACTGAACTTTGGTTCAGGAATGTGCCTTTCCTTCCAGGCACACTCGGAAAAACGGATTCATTTAATCAACAAAAATTTTATTTTAGTTCGTTTATTTATTGTCAGCTTACGACCCACTGCGCAACTTCTAAATAATGAGGTAATATATGTATGAGCGATTGTGGCACTCTGCAAACAGCGTATGTATGTATGTCAACAGATTTTAATATTGGGCGCACAAATCACAAAAAAAATTATTTTTTTTAATGTTTAATTTGTGTGTGTTTAACACTTTAAACTGTAACGAACTGTTTTGCTATATTTTGCTCGCAACAAACGCCGCGGCTAGCTCACAGAGTCTGAGGGTACGTTCCACCGAATTTATAGATTCGACGTTATTGCCCGAGCCCAGAAATAACACGGTATTGCTTCTTTTCAAATAAATCCCCTTTATTGTAATTAATTTACAAAGAAATAAAGAGAATCTCACCTGCTGTCTGGCTCAGCCGACCGACCGCTCGCCCTCCCGTCGATCCCCGCTCCGGGTTGGTGCCAATACGCACGCCCTCCCAAAGCTTGCGCCCGGCAGGTCGTGCGGTCTTGGTGCCTGGCGCCGAAACGGCTCTCGGTTCCCTTCGTTCGGACTCACGGACTCTGGTTGCGGGGCCTGTGTTGCTGCTTGTTGTCTTCTGCTGCCGCTGCCTGTCCGTCGCTGCTGCTCCCTCGTCGTCGCTGCTCTACTGTTGCCGCTGCTCCCTCGTCGTCGCTGCGCTACTGTTGCCGCTGCTCCATCATCGAAGCTGCTCTACTGTTGCCGCTGCTCCCTCGTCGTTGCTGTTTCTCCGTTTAGGGTGCCGTGGACATCGGAACCCCTGGCTTGCCTGGATTTGCCCTTTCGCCGTGGCCGGCACCTAACCCGTGTTAACAGACCGAGTGGCTCACCTCCCAGGCATACGCCGGGCAGGATATGCTCCTCGCTGCTTAGCGGCCGGATCAGGGCACGAAGGGCCTTCCTACCGTACAGGACACGCCCCCGGTCGCGTTCGCCACTCGCCTCCAAACACCAGCGTGCCTACGCCCCGCAGGATCTATGGTAGGCCAGAGGTTTGGGCGTCGCGTCTTCTTTGACTCCAGGTGATACGCTGTGCATACGCTCCAGCGCATGGGAAGTCAAGAGAATCCTGATCCAGGTATAAATATAATATATATAAGCTTCGCAGCTCAATTTTTCAATGGAAAATAATTTAAGCCCAATCATGGCGGGGTTCACCAATGTTTAGTTACCGAGCGTTTTCGGGAGCTTTTTTTAATTTTCCAGGCTTTTTAGGCTTTAATAAAAAACCAAGACCTTTAGATTTCTATGTATGATTTACCGAATTAGAACTAAAAGACGCGGGAGCGCGGCTCAACGCTTGATGCTGCGGAGCGACCGAGAGATACCGCGAGATAACGATTGGGCATGACGGCAGATGCAGGTGGTCAATCGAATTCAAGAATTTTTTGTTGCGTTCAGAATCTTCTTTTGTGACAAAATTTAAAATTTTTCAAACTTAAAAAAAATTATCTGATACAATAAGAACTGAAGATAGCTAAAATTAAGTTTCGCGGAGCTATCATTTTAATCATTTTCAATCCCAAAAATTAAAGAGTACCCTCTTATTTTATTCAACTTCATTTATTGAATAAAACATGAAGTTTTATTATTATTTTCGATACATCATGTTGCTTACTTACAAAACAGAGTTTCCTGAAATTGTAAGCGTTTAAAATCGAATGGTATGTCCGTTGGAATCATCGGTATCCGCGGGATTAAGACATCCTCTCCTTGGTATTTTCCTTTTATGATTGTCGCCTCAATGACGTTATTCATCAGTCTTTTCACAGCCAGTCTTCCAGTATTATGGCTATCAGATGGCATCCGATGCAATGCTATTTTGATCATGTTTACTAAATTGTTATTCTGATGAAGAAACATTTGTAATTGTTGGACAATGGCTTTGTAATTGTTGGATTGTGAGCACAACGATTATTAATTTCCGCATCTGAATTGCCCATAAAATAAATTTGTAAAAATTTATGATCTGCATCAGGTAGTGGTAACAGAGTTCCCAGTAAGTTATAAAATTGTCCTTGTATCTGTGATGTCGCGTCTCCTTTGACTCCAGGTGATACGCTGTGCATACGCTCCAGCGCCTGGGAAGTCAAGAGAATCCTGATCCAGGTATAAATATAATATATATAAGCTTCGCAGCTCAATTTTTCAATGGAAAATAATTTAAGCCCAATCATGTCGGGGTTCACCAATGTTCAGTTACCGAGCGTTTTCGGGAGTTTTTTTTAATTTTCCAGGCTTTCTAGGCTTTAATAAAAAACAAAGACCTTTAGATTTCTATGTATGATTGCAATTTATTTAAATAAACCAGGGTAATAAAACCAGCGTAGGGTTGACAACCGAATTAGAACTAAAAGACGCGGGAGCGCGGCTCAACGCTTGATGCTGCGGAGCGACCGAGAGATACCGCGAGATAACGATTGGGCCTGACGGCAGATGCAGGTGGTCAATCGAATTCAAGAATTTTTTGTTGCGTTAAGAATCTTCTTTTGTGACAAAATTTAACATTTTTCAAACTTAAAAAAATTATCTGATACAATAAGAACTGAAGATAGCTAAAATTAAGTTTCGCGGAGCTATCATTTTAATCATTTTCAATCCCAAAAATTAAAGAGTACCCTCTTATTTTATTCAACTTCATTTATTGAATAAAACATGAAGTTTTATTATTATTTTCGATACATCATGTTGCTTACTTACAAAACAGAGTTTCCTGAAATTGTAAGCGTTTAAAATCGAATTGTATGTCCGTTGGAATCATCGGTATCCGCGGGATTAAGACATCCTCTTCTTGGTATTTTCCTTTTATGATTGTCGCCTCAACGACGTTATTCATCAGTCTTTTCACAGCCAGTCTTCCAGTATTATGGCTATCAGATGGCATCCGATCCAATGCTATTTTGATCATGTTTACTAAATTGTTATTCTGATGAAGAAACATTTGTAATTGTTGGACAATGGCTCTCTTCACTGTTGGATTGTGCGCACAACGATTATTAATTTCTGCATCTGAATTGCCCATAAAATAAATTTGTAAAAATTTATGATCTGCATCAGGTAGTGGTAACAGAGTTCCCAGTAAGTTTTAAAATTGTCCTTGTATCTGTGATTTTTCAAAATTTGGCCATTAATTTTTTGTATAATATATATAATAATATTTCTTGTATAATATGTGTAGCACCAAATAATGTCATCTGGAAACAGTTGTTATATTTCTGAATGTTGGTCAAGAAGTGCTTTGAATCATTTCCAATCCCAGAAACTAAAGAGCGTAAAGGTTGGTGGTGGGACCAATTGTGGCAATTTTATTTTGCGCAACATAATCCAGTAGATTTACCAGTGTACTTTAACGCCTTACAATAATTACAAATTGTTTTCATTTCCCCAATTTTTACTGATTTGTCGGCACAATAATTAATTGCCGGATCATAGGGGAATGCAGCTCGTTCAAGAATAACAGGAGCACTGCGTCTGCGGATTCGCTCAATTTCATTATGTCTTGATTGCTGTTGATGTGTTTGATGTGCACGCACATGATTCTAAGCCTATCTCCTACATTGACACTCACTAAAAAACGCAATTCAGACATAGCAATACGACTATTTTCTTGATCTGTCTGTCTCTGGTTATCAGTTGGTTTGTCACATAAAATAAACCATAGCTTGCAAATAACTGTTAACCGTTTTTTTGCTTACGCTCTGTTTGCGAGAGCAACCGAAACAAAGCATGCCGTTTCGGTTCCTCTCTGAGCAGTAGGCTTTGTTTTGTTTTGTTTCGGTTTTCTGTTGAACGAATTACAATGAACAAATCATGAAACTCTCATCTACCGAACATCGCTCAATGAGAGATTTGTGTGACACTCGCACAGAGAGACTCAGTAAAAGACCGATTGACTGAAAAAGTCAGCGCAAAAAGTCTTTTCAATAATTTGTTTTCGTTTTGCTGCACAGTGGCACATGGTACATGAAATTTGACGAAAAAACTTATTAAAATTTTAAACGTGAATTTTCCAATTTCAAACTAATATATTGATTATTTTAATTAAAAAATGAATATTTTCCTTTAAAATTCATTTATTTTGAGTTAAGCTTAACAACTAAACTTTGGACAACTTTGCTGTCCATTTTGTTAAATATAAAAAATTGATGCACTTTTTTATTAAGTTCTCGTCCCATTTTCAATAAATTTGATGAATCACGGTTTACACGAGAGATTTACAAAGCAAATTGACAAGTTGAGCCCACTAAACTTCACATACACACATACATGCACAAAAGACTTTTTGAATTGTCGAACGCAAGCAAACGGTCCTAGAATGAGCAGACCAAACGAAAACAGAAAAAAGTGTGCTTTGACTGAGCGCGAGCGAAATTTGTATACGAGCAACTCAATCGGTTGCTCTCAGACTTTTTGCTCAAAGTCTCAGTGACAAACACTTATTTTGAGACCGCTCGAATCGGTTTACAGTTATTTGCAAGCTATGAAATAAACTGAGCAGAGAAAAATGAGTAGCTGTCAAACAATGTATGACGTACCGGCGCCTACTATTATTGTAGTCTCCATTTTATTTAGAACACGTTTGTATGGGAAATAGAAAAATTCGGTTCGAGGATTTTCCCGGCAATTATTAAAATTTTTCTCACCTTTGTGAGGGTGACTTTTACGAGCAGGCTTTAAGACAAAAAAAATCGCAGTCCCTCCCATTGTCCAGATTGCAGTGGTCTCCAAAAATGCATACTTGTCGTCCCTTTCTTTCCCATGCAGTTAATTGAACCCGTTAAAGCTCCCTGGAAGATGCATATTCAAGTAGGCTTGGGTTAGGTATCAAAGATAAGCCCCGCTTCACTTTCGAACCACACTTGGACTTTCGCGGAGGGTTTATTAAGACCAAAGATTTTTACTAGACTTTTCGCTAATCACGTGGTATTACGTCATTACACGTGCTATCCAATAAATATATTTAAAATCACAAGTGAATTTATTGTGACTCTTAGACAAAAATATATGCAAGTTTCAAGTGCAATCAAGATTTGCAGTTTAAATTATTCAATTTGGCTCGGCCAAATCAGGTGAGAAGAAGAAACTGCAATTCTTGTGACGGTTCTAACAACCGTGTATTTCACAGAGCCATGGTGGCCTGGTATTTGGCCGAGCTTATATAAGCATATAAGAAACAAACCCATAAGAAAGAGAATCAGAAGCCGAAAATAACGCTGCAGAGGATCGATTTGGAGAAAATGGAACAGAGGTTCTATAAAACTCACACCCCCCCTGCACGTCCCTGATATTACATAAGGAACACGAGGTTTCCATGAGGCTTGGAATCAACCCCCCTTTTCCTCCCGCCTAAACGTTAAAACTCTTGAGGATTGGAGTCTGCTCTCTACCATGCTGCGGCCATAGATCCGTTATTCCCCCAAGATAAGAATCTATATCGCTAACTTGTAAAGCACACAGTTTTGTTTGCCAAACTAGCTCTGCCACCGAAGAAAATGTAAAATGGCATAGCATTTTGAATCATTATTGCTAATTTCTATTACTTTTAAGTTTTCCAAAATTTTGCCTTTGTAAATTAATCATGTAACTCATCCCTTAATATTAACATATATATATACCTTATTATGTTGTAAGACTTTGATTTAGATTATATAAATAGCTGCATCGGAAGTCGACAGGCCTGCTGATATGTCTTAGAATGAAATATAAACAAGATATATATGTATGAATATTCAGGATGGAGTAAAGTCGCTTCATTTAAGTAAAGTAGATTATATTTCTTAATTTTGTAAATTCAAAAACAACGTAAATTAGTAAATTGATCGCTGAAAGGCTTTTGCTTTGAATTAATAATATTGAGTTAGGAATAGAATGTTATTATATTAGGAATAATGAACAAAACGCTGAAATGCCCTTGTCGAATATATTGAAGTAATGAAGATATAATGAATCGCGTCTAAATATTTCAGTGGGGTTTCCAGAGACAAGCTAACGCAACATGGGTGGCCCAATCATAATGGTGCAACAAGGAAGGGCGGGTAAAGAGGAGATCTATAACACCTGAGATCTCCAAGCTGGTATTCTCATTCCCTATTCCCCCACAACTTTGGCCACCTCCTTTATTTAGCACTGTCGAAGACTTCTTTTATTTGGTAACCCTGATTTGGGAACACCTGGTTACAAGGTATATAGTACGAGTGACCATGCGTGAAGCACGTTATGTAGATACATTCCCTCACAATTTCACCCGTTCCCAAAAATCCGTTGAGGCCAAAAGTTCACAATTTAAATCAAGAGATCTTTGGATGACACCGTTTGGTGGTAGCCAGTCAAGTGATTAAAACTCACGCTTATTAAATATATCTATTTGTTTATCTGAAATGTTTGAATAGAAGCAAAGGGTACATAAACCGATTGCTGGGTTGTTGCCGCAACTTGCACTTGAACAAATTGGACGTGGAGAAACTACTGAGTTCAGAGTAGAGTTGTCTGAGACTGATTTTATTCATATAAAGGTTCAATATTTATAGCTAATTCGATACATAGATATTGCTTAAGTGGTAAATTAATGGAAATATAGCAAAAAATATAAAAATGATAAATTAACAATTTTAAAAAGTGTAATTCTGCAATATTTTGTCGGTTGCATGAACTTGTAATGTCAGCAGTCCTTGCTGCTTTTCAGTTTGTTGTTTCTGTAGTGTTTGGTCTTTTTGAATGTTCATCGTTTTATGTAGGTTTTTTGACCTAATATTTTCTTTATTATATATTTATTGTTCTTGTGTCTTTGTTATGTGTAAATCGTGTTCTTGTGACCTAAATATTAAATGCTTATGACTTAACATTCTCCCGGCCGTTGAACAGGTGTTCAACCGTCGTCCAGCTCTATAGTAAATTGTCTTGGGGTAGGTTCGGGAATTGAACTTCTTGTAGTCCCTCTAAGCTTTGGCGTCCAAATCGACCGTCTGTGTCGCATGATGATAATGCCTATCGGTATCAGTATGATGACGGAAATGGCAAATGCTGTGTATGACATAGTTGTCTGGTGGTCCAGTTGGTACGGTGCATCTTTTCTTTGTAGATCGGCTAACCGATGTTGTAGGATCTCTAATTCTGTGTCGTCTATACTTGGTGATTGGGCCCTTAACCCGAATTCTGATGGTTCCTCTATGGGCTTTAGGGGCTCGGAGATATTTCCGAATCGACTGAACGAAGTTTGTACTTCAGTGGTCATAGTGCCGAATGTGGTCAAACTTATATTGAAATTGCGTGCTGTGCAACCAATGGGCAATTTCAGTATACCAGTCGCCTTTATGTTGACTGTTGATGAAACTCCACTGCATACTGCCTGAAGTTCCATGGAGTCTTTGGTCGCGAAGATCCATTGGTTAGATTGGTGAGTTTTTAACCACACCATGCTAGAGTGCACAGGATTTCTGTGACATTCTGTTCCAGTCTTGTTATTAAATAACTGGAATTCGCATCGACTGTCAACATTGTATGCCGTTAAGTGATTGAAACAAATATGCTGCTCAATTTTTACAGAAGTGCATCTTTTGAATTCGTCTTCACTAAACCCAATAAAGCGATCTCTATGGGCATTGACAGCTATGATCGGTGTCTGAAGATTGTACAGCGTCCAACCTTTCGATTCCCATATTGGAATGGGCACGATGCTGAAGACATCCAATAATTCTGACGACACCAATGGTATTGTGATTCGAAAAATGGCGTGAGTATCAGTCGTACTGCCTTGCGCATACATTATTTTGTATAGCTGAACAACATCCGTTGTGGCTACTGGCAAGATCTGGTCGGGTGGTAAATGATCCCGCATTTGGTCGAGCTGGTCTCGTAACTGTGTAGGTGATATTAAAATTGGACTGATTGTTTTGTGGCGAGCATCAGTCAATACATTAGTTATCTCACTCTGCATTCGCTGTAAACCATTTGCAAGTAGATTCAATTGTGTCGTGAGGATCATAAACGCTTGCTCTAAATGTGCGCCTTGGTACTGTCCTCGTTGCTTATTTATGAGGGTCATCTGCTGTTCCAAAGATCGTAAGCGGTTGTTGGTAGCCAACCTTCCCTTTCGCACCAAATTGATGGTGGAGTCAACAATGGACGTCTGGTTCTGAAGCAGCTGTAGGAGGAAGTTCTCATTACCCTTCACCTTAGTGATAGTTTTGACCATCTCTTCTGCGTATGTGGAATCGAGTACACCGAATAATGAATTGGCCATAGTTCCAACAACATTAAACGGTGATCTACGTTGCCGAGAGTGATGCATCAGGTTATTTCCTGCCTCAAGTTCTGCCATTATATGTTTAAAATGTTCTAGGATGGAACTGCATGCTGCTACGTTGGTCAATTCCTGGCATTTGTGTGCGAGTTCCGTTACTCCACCTGAAAGTACCTTCATATCATTCCAGTAGGGATCCAAGTCGTAGTATACTATCATCGTCCATTCTGACACTACCATTCTCGTGGTTCCCAACCGTTCGTAGAATATTCCTGGCTTATTTCTAAACTCCGTTACCTTAATTGGCGTTGCCATGGCTAGTGGAAGTAACAACATAAGCGCTAGAATCACAGGCATTGATGAGAGTGTTGCCTTTTTGCGTTGTACAGGCGGCTCATCAGACTGGTCCGCCTTGAGGGTGTTGTCTAATGGGTGCTTGTTGTTGATTTCTTCTGGGAACAGTGGCGCTAGCCGAGTCACTGGTCTCTTGAATACTCCAGATGACGTTTTGATATCCACTACCCGAACGAGGTTGTCCGGTCCGGGATATGTTTTGAGAACTCTTCCCATAGGCCAGCTCATTACAGGCACGTTGTCCTCTTTTATAAGGACTAACAATCCCTCTTTAATATTCGGAGATGCATGCTTCCATTTGTGTCGATTCTGAAGTTCTTGCAGGTACTCACATGACCATTGTTTCCAAAAGGCGTGCTTCAGTCGTGATACCAGTTCCCATCTTTTTACTAATGGTTTGCCGCCCGGAATGATGTTGGTATCAGGAGGAGCAGTTAGTGGTTCTCCAATCAGGAAGTGTCCTGGCGTTAAAGCTGATTCGTCAGTGGGGTCTGATGACATGGGAGTAATCGGCCGTGAATTGAGGATCGCTTCAACTTCAACGACCACAGTGTTGAGTTCGTCAAAGACGCCGTGGCTGTAATTGATACTAGCAGCCGTTTTGCGGATTTCACCGCAGCTTCCCATAGGCCACCGAAGGATGGTGCTCGTGGGGAAATGAATTTGAAGTTTATTTCTCTTTTGTTGCAATGCTGAACTATGGAGTCCTGCGCATTGGTTGAGAAGATGCTGGTTTCGAGCTCTTTTAATTTATTGTTGGCTCCAATAAAATTTGTTGCATTATCGCAATGGATTGTCTGGCACTTCCCTCGACGTCCAAGAAACCGGCGGAGAGCGGCCAAAAAGGCGTCTGTTGTGAGGTCGCTTACCAACTCCAAATGAATTGCTTTCGTGGCGAAGCAACAGAACACTGCGATATAGGCCTTGTCGGGACGTTTTCCTCGAATCTTGTGATGAATCCATATGGGGCCGCAGTAATCTACTCGAGAGTTAAAGAAGGGCCGAGCCTGTGTGACTCTCTCGCTCGGTAGATTTCCCATGATTTGACTCATTAATTTGGGCTTGACTCTGGTACATCGCAAGCAGTTATGTACAATGCTTCTTGCCATTGTTTTGTCATTGATGATCCAATACTGTTGCCTAGCAATGGCGCGCAAGGCTTGGGCACCGCAATGCATGTTGGTCTCATGTAGTTCTCTTAAGATCATTTTTACAATTGTGTCATTGTAGGGGAGCAGAACTGGATGTTTTGCGTCTTCGGATAGGTTTGAATGTTCGAGTCTGCCTCCTACTCGAATTAACCCATCAGATCCAACGATGGGAGCCAATGATACAAGAGAACTCTTTTTGTCCACTGTTTTGTACCGTTTGAGCTGGTTACGCTCTGCCTTAAATTCGATTTGCTGAATCGTGCGCAGGATAATAATGCGTGCCTGGCTTAGCTCCTCCAGACATAGCGCCTTCGTTGGCGCTCTATTAGACTTATAACAGAACCGCAGCATGTACGCAACAATTCGTTGTAATTTGTAGAAGGAGTTACTGTGCCTACAGTTGTATATCTCCCCTCTGAATATGGCTTTAGCGGCCGCCATGCTGGCGAATTTCGTTTTTTGTTCTAAGTTCGTCGAAATAATGGCTGGCATCTTTGTCCAGCTTTCCTTTGATCCATATAGGAACAGGGGTCCATAAAACCACATACTGTTGCTCGAGAGTTTGCTAGCTGTTGTTCCTCTGGACAAGACGTCGGCTGCATTGTTGGCGGATGATACGTGACGCCATTGACACTGCTCCGTCACTTCTTGAATTTTAGCTATCCGATTTGCCACAAACGTGTGGTAAGTGGAAGCTGTTGCATTGATCCACCATAACACGACGGATGAATCAGTCCAAAAGAACCCCGCAACCGTGTCTAGCGACAAGCGTAAATCTTGTCTGACTCTGTGCGTTAGTTCTGCGCCTAGGACTGCTGCGCACAACTCTAGTCTGGGAAAGGATTGCTTTGCTGTGGGTGCTACTCTGGACTTGGAACATAGCAGTCTCACCGAGGTTTGCTTATTTTTATACGTTGCTCGGACGTATATTGCTGCGCCATAGGCCTTTTCTGAGGCGTCCACAAAAGTGTGTAGTTCTTGCGTGACTGGAACCTTTCCGTCAAATATGTGTCTTGGAATTTGCAATTTATTTAGACTTTGCAGGTCAGAACGATATGTTTTCCAGTCTGACTGAAGTTCTAAAGGCAATTCATCATCCCAAGCCATTTTTGATTCCCAGAGCATGAATATCTTTGCCTTTACGACCACTGGCGCAAACAAACCTAATGGGTCAAAGATTTGTGACAACTCAGAGCACACCACTCGCTTTGTGATGACCAGCGCTTCGCTTTGCTGCGTTCGTCCGCAAAGTTTGTCTTTATTGGGCATCCATATGAGACCGAGTGTTTTAACACTGTATTGGTCCAAGGTTTCACCCAACTTAACATCGCTCACAGTATCCTCTTTTGGTATTCCTTGTAGTAGTTCTGCATTATTTGAACACCACTTTCGTAATTTGAAACCGTGTGGTAGCAATATTTTATTCAATTCACTTTGGATTTGAACTGCTTCTGCCACTGAGTCAGCACCTGTCAAGCAATCGTCTACGTAAAAATCATTTTCAAGCGCCGCAGACCCCAATGGGTAGTTGTCCCGTGACCGGATTGCTAAATGATTTAGACATTTCGTGGCTAAAAACGGAGCTGTTTTGGTTCCATACGTGACGGTTTTAAGTCTATAGTACTTAAGATCCTCGGATGGATCATTTCTCCAGACTATAAGCTGATGGAACTGATTATCTGGATTGATCCATACTTGCCGGTACATTTTTTCTATGTCCGCCGTGAACACATACTTGTGTATTCTGAAGCGTAGTAGTATGGCCATTAGCTCGCTCTGAACAGTGGGTCCTGTATGTAATATGTCGTTTAAAGATTTCCCACTTGATGTTTTGCATGAAGCATCGAACACCACTCGTAGCTTTGTGCTGCTGCTGTCAGGCTTCAGAACACAGTGATGTGGTATGAAGTAGTGATTGTTGGGTACATGTGTTGTTGGAACAAACTTCATATGTTTCAAGGCTTCATATTCTTTCATGAACTCAGAATAACCTTTCCGAACATCACCGGTTAATCGTCGCTCTAGTGCTAAAAACCTTTTGATCGCAATTTCTTTCGACTCCCCCAGGGCTGAAGGGTGCTCGGCGAACGGCAATTTTACAATAAATCGTCCGTCTTCTGCTCTCTTCAGAGTTTCTATAAAGTGTTTCTCACAATGTGCCTCTGACGGAGATCGATGTTTCGTCTGGTTTTCCAAATTATCTAGCTTCCAAAACCTTTCAATCAGTGCGTCAGTTTCTTCACCGACACCGACACCACAGGCTATGGCTGATTGAGTTTTAGATTTAACTCTGCCTGCTACAATCCATCCGAGTTTCGTGTTTTGTAGCATGGCACCATCTCTTCCGACCTTCTGCTGATTTGGAAGGAGAAGCGAGTAATAGTGCTCGGTGCCGATTAGTAGATCTATCCTTCCAGGTTTATCAAACTGGGGATCCGCTAATGGACACTCATTGGGTATCTTTAACGCACAATGTGTTAGTGGTTGAGCTGGTTGGTCAGCTATGATGTGGGGAAGCACAAACGCTTCTATGCGCTGGCTGAAATCCCCGTGAAGAGAGCTAACGAGAATAGTTACTCTTGCTCTGCTCATTCTTGGTTGTCCTCCAATGCCTTCGATCCGGAGCTTTGTATCGTGGCGCTTTAGTGACAACATTGATGCTAATCGTTCAGTGATCAAATTAATCTGGGATCCTGAATCTAGCAGGGCACGAAATTTCGCTACTTGCCCGTTCTCTGTCTGGACCGCTACCTTTGCTGTTGCAAGAAGATTGTAATTCTTGTAAGCCGCGGCACCGACAGTTGGGGAATGAAGGTTTGTGACTTCCAGGTGCAACAGGGTGTGGTGTTTTTTGTCGCACTTGAAACAACTTCTTCCTTTACATTCCTTTGATTTGTGGTCGGTTTTGAAACAGTTGACACACATTTTTTGTTTTTGTACCCAATTCAATCTTTCGGATGCTGTTTTTGCGCGGAACTCCTCACATTTATATAACGCGTGATTTGGAGCCTTGCAATAGTAGCATAATGATTGTTTATCTGACGTGCTGGACGCACACGCTAGATTTTTCGGCTCTCTTTTAAATGCTGCCGTTGGCTTTCCTGAGCTCAAGACTCTGATTCTTTGCTCTAAGAATTCCAGCATTACTTGTAGCGGCTGGATCTCTACTGAATTACCAACTGTCTGCTCAAATAGACTTCTATTAGTCATGTCAAGCTTGTCGGTCAGCAACACCACCAAAAATGCATCCCATGTGGATACATTGATGCCTAGTCCCTTTAATGACGCAAGGGTTTCCAGAGTTGTTATATACAGCTCCTGTATTGATTTGGCACTGTCAGAGACCGGGCTCTGATGAAGTAGCCGACGAATAACTGTATTCGCGATGAGCCGAGGATTGTCATATGACCCAACTATTATGCGCCATGCATGTAAGTAGTTGTCCTCATTTAGCTCGATGTGGCGTATTAATCTCTCCGCATTTCCCGAGAGAGCGGATTTTAGGTACCACATTTTCTTCACTGATGGCATGTTAGTATCATGAACCATACAGGAAAATAAATCATGGAATTGTTTCCATTTCATTGCATCCCCATCAAATTTTGGAATCTTTATCCGGGGCATTTGCACATCAATGCTATTTGTAGTAGGTATAACCTTTGCCATAAGTGCATTCTGCACCTCTGCTTGCAGTTGTAGGTATGCCTGCTTGTTATATCCACTGTCTATCGGGTTTTCGAATTCCTCGTAGACTGTCAAGTGGATCTCTTGGACTTGAGCCCATAAAGTTTTTAGTAAGTCTCCTGGGCCTCCCCCGGATGCCTTAAACTCTCGTAAGGCACCGTTTACGGACTCTAAAAGTTCTCCTTGGCGTCGACATAATCCGGCTAATCGTTTATCCATGGGAACTACGAGTGGAGATTGCTCTTGAACTTGATTTTCTACTTGTTCTTGAGCCTCTTCCTTTCGACTTGTGCCTTGCATCAGCTTGTCACGGCTGCTTTCGAAAGTTGCCGCATATTTCATGCAACTGGTCCGGAGGTCCTCAGCATACTTGATGTAGCTTTCGGTCCTGGCCGTTCCTTGAATTTTTTCATCATTTTCGCCGAACCTTTCCCAAGCCTCTTCGAGAATGTATAGCTTTTTTTGGAAATATGATGCCTTTTGTTTTCGATTCGGCCCATCCTTTTTATAATTCCGGATGCATCTTGCGATCTCCTGCCCAATTTCTTGCTGGGCATCTAGGAGGCCTTGAGCGCTCGCCTCTTCAACGGCTGGCTCTATAATAATTTTGGGGGCAATATTTTCCCGGTCCATATCTTCGTTCTTCGTTTCTGACCGTTGGGAGTGATTTATTTGCTATTAGTAGCTGGATGCGCTCCAACTCGCAACCGAGAGTGGTCGAAGAAACTGAACCCTTTTTTATGAACTGAGGGAGGTGTGGGGCCCTTAATCTACCGATTAAAGGGACAGCGTCACACTGCTGTGAAGATCCTGTTGCTCTCTTAGCAGGAGTCTTCCTGATATCTTTATTGTGGAACGATCGAAATCTACTATTCGTTCCTTTTTGACTTTTGTTCGAAAAGTGATCCTGGGCTTGCAGGATCACGTCGGGGTCACCAAAATGTTTATCTGAAATGTTTGAATAGAAGCAAAGGGTACATAAACCGATTGCTGGGTTGTTGCCGCAACTTGCACTTGAACAAATTGGACGTGGAGAAATTACTGAGTTCAGAGTAGATTTGTCTGAGGCTGATTTTATTCATATAAAGGTTCAATATTTATAGCTAATTCGATACATAGATATTGCTTAAGTGGTAAATTAATGGAAATATAGCAAAAAATATAAAAATGATAAATAAACAATTTTAAAAAGTGTAATTCTGCAATATTTTGTCGGTTGCATGAACTTGTAATGTCAGCAGTCCTTGCTGCTTTTCAGTTTGTTGTTTCTGTAGTGTTTGGTCTTTTTTAATGTTCATCGTTTTATGTAGGTTTTTTGACCTAATATTTTCTTTATTATATATTTATTGTACTTGTGTCTTTGTTATGTGTAAATCGTGTTCTTGTGACCTAAATATTAAATGCTTATGACTTAACACCTAGCTTATCTATTGCGGCGAAGCGTGCGAATTCGCAAGAAAGCGCAACTGAGCTTTTATTTCGCTCCCGCTCACATGCTGATAAATTCAGCACAAAAGAGGCAATCAACACATGACTAAAAATTGTGAACATGGATGCCTTAAAACAGTACTAGAAGCAGGCAATTTTTCAACAATGAACGAAGCCATCGCTAAGTACATACAATGTAGTACCGATATGACAGGCAATCCAAGTACAATCCTATATAACCGAAGAGGACAACCCTACCACAATAACAACTTCAGAGGAAATTACCGCGGAAGAGGTTACGGAAGTGGTTATTATAACAATAATTACCACCAAAACAACGGTTATAACCAAAATAATGGGTATAACCCAAACTATAATAACCACACCAATAATTATAGAGGTCGTGGAAATTCTAGAGGTAACAACCGTGGTGGAAATAACGGCTACAATAACAGTAACACTGGTGGAAATACCAATTCCCAAGTTCGAACTGTTGAATCCCAGCCGGAAAACTAAAGACTTCCCTTAAGAAAAAGCCACAAAACTTACAACTGTACAAAATAAACCTCAGCCTCAATATTTATGTAACCATTAAAAATTACGTTACAAAAACATCCCTAACTCTGTTAATAGATACAGGCTCAGACATTAGCATTTTAAAAATAAATTCAGATCAATATAATGAAGTAGATTCAACAAAAACCATAACAATGTCTGGTATAGGAGAAGGTACGATTCAATCTCAAGGTTTAACTTTTGTAGAAATTCAAACAGGAAAATTCATAGTTCCATTTCATTTTCATTTAGTAAACAATGACTTCCCAATACCATGTGATGGCATATTGGGAATGGATTTCATAAAAAGGTTCAATTGTCAACTAGATTTTTAAATAGATCAAGATTGGTTAATAGCAAGACCATAAGATTTCAATCAAGACATAAATATTCCAATTACGCATTCAAATAATAATAACTTATTTATCCCAGCACGATCCAAAGTCGTGAGACAAATTAATATAATAACCACCCATAAAGAAGTCCTTATTAAAAATCAGTGTATAGATGAAGGCATCATTATAGCCAGCACTATAACTGATTCAAGCAACACATTTGTCCGAATATTAAATACGACCGAGAAAAATAAAATTATAAACATTTCCAAAATAAAGTACGAACCATTGGAAAATTATCAAATTGTCCAAAGCAACGAAACTAAAACCAGAAAAGAAGATGTCCTTTCATAATTAACGAAAAATTTTCCTACAATGTATAAAAGCACCCTCACCAAACTATGTACCAAATTTACAGATATATTCGGATTAGAAACCGAACCAATTTCAGCAAATAATTTCTATAAACAAAAGCTGAGATTAAAAGATTTTACACCAGTCTACATTAAAAACTATCGAAAACCACATAGCTAAAAAGATGAAATAAACAAACAATTAGAAAAGCTAATCAAAAATGATATAGTAGAACCATCAGTATCAGAATACAACAGCCCATTGCTGTTAGTACCCAAAAAGTCACTTCCTGGCTCAGAACAAAAACGTTGGAGACTAGCTGATAAATTCCCACTACCAAGAATCGAAGATATCTTAGATCAACTTGGTAGAGCAACATTTTTTTCCTGTCTAGATTTAATGTCTGGAATTCACCAAATTACCCTAGAAAAGGAATCGAGAGATATTACCTCTTTCTCTACAAGCACTAGGTCATTCAGATTTAAAAGACTACCTTATAGAGTAAAAATAGCACCAAATTCATTCCAAAGAATGATGACATTAGCATTTTCGGGATTAGAACCAAGCTTTCCTTTATATGGACGACTAAGTAGTTATAGGTTGTTCAGAAAATCATATGATAAAAAATCGAACTAATGTATTCAATCTATGTAGAAAACACAACCTTAAGTTACACCCTGAAAACTGCTCTTTGTTTATGCACGAAGTAACATTTTTGGGACACAAATGCACAAACAAAGGAATTTTACCCGATGATAAAAAATTTAACGTAATAAAAAATTATCCTGTTCCGTCCGATGCAGATGAATCTAGAAGATTCGTAGCCTTTTGCAATTACTACAGACGTTTCATACCAAATTTCTCGTTTTATTCAAGACACCTTACCCATTTGTGCAAGAAAAACATAAAATTCCTCTGGACTCCTGAGTGTCAAGAAGCTTTTGAATATCTTAAAAACGCATTAGTCCAACCCACACTATTAAAATACCCAGATTTTAATAAAGAATTTTGTATAACAACAGATGCAAGTAAGCATGCATGTATACTGTTTATCTGAAATGTTTGAATAGAAGCAAAGGGTACATAAACCGATTGCTGGGTTGTTGCCGCAACTTGCACTTGAACAAATTGGACGTGGAGAAATTACTGAGTTCAGAGTAGAGTTGTCTGAGACTGATTTTATTCATATAAAGGTTCAATATTTATAGCTAATTCGATACATAGATATTGCTTAAGTGGTAAATTAATGGAAATATAGCAAAAAATATAAAAATGATAAATAAACAATTTTAAAAAGTGTAATTCTGCAATATTTTGTCGGTTGCATGAACTTGTAATGTCAGCAGTCCTTGCTGCTTTTCAGTTTGTTGTTTCTGTAGTGTTTGGTCTTTTTTAATGTTCATCGTTTTATGTAGGTTTTTTGACCTAATATTTTCTTTATTATATATTTATTGTACTTGTGTCTTTGTTATGTGTAAATCGTGTTCTTGTGACCTAAATATTAAATGCTTATGACTTAACACCTAGCTTATCTATTGCGGCGAAGCGTGCGAATTCGCAAGAAAGCGTGTTGGGCTAAGCAGCCACCAGATAGGCTAATTAGAATATTGATAATTTGTTCATCTGCAGCGGCATTTAATCTTCTCTTTTGACTCCCAGATTCGCATGCACTTTGTTGTCATTTTTGTAGCGCATGCGCTTTTGGGAGCTTTGGAAGAGCTTCTGCGCCAAAGCTGTTCTTCTTTTTGTTGTAGTTTGAGAGTTGTTATTGACGGGCCGCTATTTGTTTTATTGTGCGGAATTAGCTCAATAAATTAAATATAAACAATTGAATCTCGTCTTTAATTCGGTCGCTATCAAAAAGCTGATCGCTCAACATTGGTGACCCCGACGTGATCGCGCCCGAAGTTCAATCAGTTTAATTGCCCGAGAAACTGAAAAAACTGCGGTACGAAAAACTCATAAACAAAAAAAAATAACAAACATCTCTTGGTTTTCGATTTGGTTCACACGCGCTGGAGATTTGCGGGATGGAGTCTGGATGTGGAACTATTGGATCTGCTGCCGCAAGCCGGGAAAGGATGCTGCGGAGAAGAGCAGAGGTGACCTGCCAGGAGATGGAGGCGCTGCATCATAAGGTGAAGGCTGCAGCGCGGAATGAGGATGGCACCATTGTGGCGCTGGAGTCAGTGGAGAAGCGTTTGCGTGAGCGGTTCACCGCGCTTCAAGAAGAGTTGGAGGAGCTTAACTTCAGCGAGATCGGGAGTGACCTTTATTGGAGATTCTCGCAGCTGGCGACTGATGTACAGGTGGACATTCAGGTGGAGGTTGCCAAGCACTCCATGAGAATTGCTGCCCACTCCACCCTTCTCGACGGTGCCGGTGTCTCACCCATGCCATACAAGCCAGCCCCCTCCTTACCAGCGTTGCCGATGCCAACATTTAGCGGCGGCTATGTTGACTGGCCGGATTTCTTCGCCCTGTTCAAGGCCACGATTGACAGCCATCCTCATCTAACAAATATGGAAAAGCTCCGGTGGCTCATTTCATGCCTGCGCGAGTCAGCCTTGGAGACGGTGAGAGCGCTGGAAATTACTGACGCGAACTACGATGTGGCTCTTGACCTATTGCGCAATCGGTTTAGTAATAGGCGATTAATTTTCCAGTCTCACATCAACGAGATCCTGCAGCTTCGTGTGGTCGAGCCAGGTTCTGTTGCTACGTTGCGGGAGCTGTCGGATCGGTTCAATGGGCATATGCGGGCTCTCATGAGTTCCGGATCAGCTGCCGAGATCCAAGGATGCTTGCTCATCCAGATTGTCCTTCAGAAGTTGGATCCGGCCACAAGAGCCAAGTGGGAAGACACTCTCGCCGGAAACAACGACAGCCTTCCGTCTTGGGAGTCCATGGCACGATTCTTGGAGCAAAGGTGCCGGACTCTTGAATGCGTCGACTTTTCCTTGGCTGCGTATCCACCATCTAACCAAGTGGGCCGAGGGAGATCTTCGAATAACCGATCGTCATGCATGATTATCAACGCCCGTCCAGCTCTATGCGCCCTGTGTGGTGTTTTGGCGCACCCGCTTTCTACATGTCCAAGCTTCATTGCCTTGCCACTTAGTCAACGGTACGACGAAGTGCGACGGCTGACTCGCTGCTTTGTATGTTTGGAGGATGGTCATTTTGCACGCGGATGTTCAGCTGCCCGTTGCCCAAAGTGCAATCGCCGACATCATGCTTTGTTGCACCATTGCGGGCAGCTGCCCAGCTCAAACAATTCCCCACCACTACGAAGCTTGGGTTCCGCCTTTGGTGCTGCCGTTGCTACCCCACCGTCCCAGTCAATCAACACGGTCTTGACGCAGGATCGCCCTACTGAAGTGCTTCTGCCAACCGCCAATATCCTCATCCGTGGTCGATCAGGTGCCTTCCTGCCTTGCAGGGTGTTATTGGACTCTGGTTCACAAGTTCACCTTATCTCATCGCGGCTGGCAAGTCAACTTCAGCTTCGTCGGACCAAAAGCTGTGTAGCGGTCGCCGGTCTCGGCGGCACTGAGTTTGCTACGGATGGATCCTCCGTTAATGTGTGTGTGAAGTCTCGACTAACCACATATTGTGCGAACCTAGAGGCGGTTATAGTGTCTCATATTGCGGACTGTCAGCCCAGCCTTAAAATTGATATTGCGAAATGGAAGATTCCTCACGGCATAGCGCTGGCTGATCCCAACTTCCACAGACCTCAGGGTGTGGACCTGCTAATTGGAGCCAGCCTGTTCTTCAACCTATTGTCAGTTGGCCAAATCCAATTAGGTCACTGCCTCCCAGTAGCCCAAAATACACAATTTGGATGGGTGGTTTCTGGACGCATTGTACTATCGCGGGAGGCTGGATTGCCCTATGCAGAAGGAGAAGAGGAGAAGAATCAACGTTCCGGACCCCCTGCACTCATTACGAGAACTCGATTCCCACATTGGTCTATTGGGGGGAGCAATGCATGGTCAAGAGTTTGGAAGAAGTTGGTGTGCCTTGTTCGCCCTGTGAGTTCTAAATCTTCTTAATGAAAAAGACGTGTCTGCTGCCCTTCTAAAATGGTTATTGAAGGCCCACCCTTCAATAGGGGGGAGGATGTTGGGCTAAGCAGCCACCAGATAGGCTAATTAGAATATTGATAATTTGTTCATCTGCAGCAGCATTTAATCTTCTCTTTTGACTCCCAGATTCGCATGCACTTTGTTGTCATTTTTGTAGCGCATGCGCTTTTGGGAGCTTTGGAAGAGCTTCTGCGCCAAAGCTGTTCTTCTTTTTGTTGTAGTTTGAGAGTTGTTATTGACGGGCCGCTATTTGTTTTATTGTGCGGAATTAGCTCAATAAATTAAATATAAACAATTGAATCTCGTCTTTAATTCGGTCGCTATCAAAAAGCTGATCGCTCAACAAAGCGCAACTGAGCTTTTATTTCGCTCCCGCTCACATGCTGATAAATTCAGCACAAAAGAGGCAATCAACACATGACTAAAAATTGTGAACATGGATGCCTTAAAACAGTACTAGAAGCAGGCAATTTTTCAACAATGAACGAAGCCATCGCTAAGTACATACAATGTAGTACCGATATGACAGGCAATCCAAGTACAATCCTATATAACCGAAGAGGACAACCCTACCACAATAACAACTTCAGAGGAAATTACCGCGGAAGAGGTTACGGAAGTGGTTATTATAACAATAATTACCACCAAAACAACGGTTATAACCAAAATAATGGGTATAACCCAAACTATAATAACCACACCAATAATTATAGAGGTCGTGGAAATTCTAGAGGTAACAACCGTGGTGGAAATAACGGCTACAATAACAGTAACACTGGTGGAAATACCAATTCCCAAGTTCGAACTGTTGAATCCCAGCCGGAAAACTAAAGACTTCCCTTAAGAAAAAGCCACAAAACTTACAACTGTACAAAATAAACCTCAGCCTCAATATTTATGTAACCATTAAAAATTACGTTACAAAAACATCCCTAACTCTGTTAATAGATACAGGCTCAGACATTAGCATTTTAAAAATAAATTCAGATCAATATAATGAAGTAGATTCAACAAAAACCATAACAATGTCTGGTATAGGAGAAGGTACGATTCAATCTCAAGGTTTAACTTTTGTAGAAATTCAAACAGGAAAATTCATAGTTCCATTTCATTTTCATTTAGTAAACAATGACTTCCCAATACCATGTGATGGCATATTGGGAATGGATTTCATAAAAAGGTTCAATTGTCAACTAGATTTTTAAATAGATCAAGATTGGTTAATAGCAAGACCATAAGATTTCAATCAAGACATAAATATTCCAATTACGCATTCAAATAATAATAACTTATTTATCCCAGCACGATCCAAAGTCGTGAGACAAATTAATATAATAACCACCCATAAAGAAGTCCTTATTAAAAATCAGTGTATAGATGAAGGCATCATTATAGCCAGCACTATAACTGATTCAAGCAACACATTTGTCCGAATATTAAATACGACCGATAAAAATAAAATTATAAAAATTTCCAAAATAAAGTACGAACCATTGGAAAATTATCAAATTGTCCAAAGCAACGAAACTAAAACCAGAAAAGAAGATGTCCTTTCATAATTAACGAAAAATTTTCCTACAATGTATAAAAGCACCCTCACCAAACTATGTACCAAATTTACAGATATATTCGGATTAGAAACCGAACCAATTTCAGCAAATAATTTCTATAAACAAAAGCTGAGATTAAAAGATTTTACACCAGTCTACATTAAAAACTATCGAAAACCACATAGCTAAAAAGATGAAATAAACAAACAATTAGAAAAGCTAATAAAAAATGATATAGTAGAACCATCAGTATCAGAATACAACAGCCCATTGCTGTTAGTACCCAAAAAGTCACTTCCTGGCTCAGAACAAAAACGTTGGAGACTAGCTGATAAATTCCCACTACCAAGAATCGAAGATATCTTAGATCAACTTGGTAGAGCAACATTTTTTTCCTGTCTAGATTTAATGTCTGGAATTCACCAAATTACCCTAGAAAAGGAATCGAGAGATATTACCTCTTTCTCTACAAGCACTAGGTCATTCAGATTTAAAAGACTACCTTATGGAGTAAAAATAGCACCAAATTCATTCCAAAGAATGATGACATTAGCATTTTCGGGATTAGAACCAAGCTTTCCTTTATATGGACGACTAAGTAGTTATAGGTTGTTCAGAAAATCATATGATAAAAAATCGAACTAATGTATTCAATCTATGTAGAAAACACAACCTTAAGTTACACCCTGAAAAATGCTCTTTGTTTATGCACGAAGTAACATTTTTGGGACACAAATGCACAAACAAAGGAATTTTACCCGATGATAAAAAATTTAACGTAATAAAAAATTATCCTGTTCCGTCCGATGCAGATGAATCTAGAAGATTCGTAGCCTTTTGCAATTACTACAGACGTTTCATACCAAATTTCTCGTTTTATTCAAGACACCTTACCCATTTGTGCAAGAAAAACATAAAATTCCTCTGGACTACTGAGTGTCAAGAAGCTTTTGAATATCTTAAAAACGCATTAGTCCAACCCACACTATTAAAATACCGAGATTTTAATAAAGAATTTTGTATAACAACAGATGCTAGTAAGCATGCATGTATACTGTTTATCTGAAATGTTTGAATAGAAGCAAAGGGTACATAAACCGATTGCTGGGTTGTTGCCGCAACTTGCACTTGAACAAATTGGACGTGGAGAAATTACTGAGTTCAGAGTAGAGTTGTCTGAGACTGATTTTATTCATATAAAGGTTCAATATTTATAGCTAATTCGATACATAGATATTGCTTAAGTGGTAAATTAATGGAAATATAGCAAAAAATATAAAAATGATAAATTAACAATTTTAAAAAGTGTAATTCTGCAATATTTTGTCGGTTGCATGAACTTGTAATGTCAGCAGTCCTTGCTGCTTTTCAGTTTGTTGTTTCTGTAGTGTTTGGTCTTTTTGAATGTTCATCGTTTTATGTAGGTTTTTTGACCTAATATTTTCTTTATTATATATTTATTGTACTTGTGTCTTTGTTATGTGTAAATCGTGTTCTTGTGACCTAAATATTAAATGCTTATGACTTAAAACTATTTCTTGATATCATTAGGCTTTACAATATCAGTTTAGGATTTTTCGTTCTGAATTTATATCGGTTCGATACCAACTGAATGTAATTCCTAAAATTATTTTCGAAAAACAATTAGAATTTGAGATTAGTTTTGCTGTGCATTCTTGGCAAGACTCTCTTTTAATTGACACTTTCCACAATAGTTCAATAGACCCAAAGGAAAGGAATGTGAGATACCTTAGCTGAAAAGTGAAGTTAGCTTGTCTCGGAGCAAAACCCCAACAACAATGAAAAACAAATAAATAAATTACTAACAAAACATAAAGATTTATATAATGGCAGTCAGACGCAGTTTAGAAAACTTGGTAGCAAGAATGTCCAATGAGAGAGAAACTACAATAAGCTGCACTATATGCAATGATACCAATATTCAAGGAGAATATGTGGAGACCGCATGTAAACACAGATTCCATCGCCAATGCATATTATCGTGGTTAGATAATAATGAAACTTGTCCGATCTGTCGAAGTGCTTGTCAGCGAGCTCAGTTTGAAAGTCAGATTGCGAGAAATGCAGAAGTGAACGTTCCCCCCTCTAGGACAACTAGAGCTGTTGGAAACAATACCACAACTACCGGAACAATTCCTAGAAACAGACCAAATACCCGATCTCACCAAAGGCCGAACGCAAAACGCAAAACCCTCGAACGAGTGTAGGAGCTACATCGCGTCAGGATGTAACAAATCCTCAGGCTAATGCCGATGCTAATGGTATAAATATGGCAGCAACCTTGTCCGAAGAAGTTCGTACAACTTTTAATAGCTTGTCGTTAAACGGGATTCCGCGAGAAAACCCAGAAGAACCATCCTTGTATAAGTTTAGACAGTGGAGCACGATCCAATCATTGTAACAGACTTAATAATAACACGCCTGTTAGAGAACCTGTTAGAGATTTCTCAGATAAAACTGCTAATGTTATTTCAAATTGGCACATCAAATTTACAGGGCTGCTTAGCGATATCTCGGTAGAAGACTTTATTTATAGAGTTAACTGCTTAACATCTCAAAGTTTAAATGGAAATATTTTATTACTTTACAATTTTGGACATTTACTTTTTGCTGGACCAGCATTGAATTTTTTTTGGCATTGTCATAGATCTAATGAGGAAACCACATGGTTCGATCTATGCACTAGATTAAGAGAGAGGTACAAAGATCAACGTACAGAAAGAGACATTAAAGATACCTTATGTAGACGGAAACAGGGCCGAAACGAGAGTTTCGATGAATTCTTAGATGCCATGGTAGCAATTACTGATGCCTTACGAGAACCATTGTCTGTTGAAGAAATCGTAGCGTAAGTTAGAAACAATCTCAGACCAGAGTTATATCATGAGCTTTTGCATGTGGATTCCCCATCATTGTCAGCGTTGAGAAGAGAGTGTCACAAACATGAGGCCTTCTTTGGCAATAATAAGTACATGCAAGGGAATTCACAAAATAATTTTAGACGTACAATTAATGCCAACCAGATGAAGTTTCGGACTAAGAGACAGATAGCCAAAAGGTGTTTGCAATAAAGACAACGTCTATGAAGTGCTGGAATTGTGATGATCCAGGTCACAGATATTTGAGGGGAACGTAATTTCAATAATTAATTTATTAATAATATTGATGAACCTTGTACCACTGTACCAGGGAAACGAAAGGGGAAGATTGAAGAGAGCAGTTAGTGCAAGTTAGTGAAATGCCAATAGAGATAAGAATTTCTATTGAGCGAGAAATAGGAGCAATGAAATATACGCAACACCGTGAGAGATGAAGAAGAAGAGCAGGGCTTTGTTTGAAAGAAAAATTTATAAAATTATTATTTCACCTCCAAATATATCACTGCACACGTGAAGCGATACAGATCTATGAATTGCAATATTTTATTATTTTTATTTTTTTAAGTGAATAGAAATAAACACCGATTGTTTATGCAAATCTAATAAGCAAATTTTATGACAACGCAGTGCGCACAAAAAAAACACGTTCGTCCGCTTTGAGATAAAGAGAAGAAGTTAATCCAATATAATTATTAGATCCTGTTTGGTGTAAAAATAATAAGTGAATTATTGTTATAGCTAAAACAATAAAAGGTAAAATAAAGTGAAATGTAAAAAATCGAGTAAAAGTTGCATTATCAACTGAAAATCCTCCTCATACTCATTGTACTAAATCTATTCCTAACTTAGGAATGACTGATAATAGGTTTGTAATTACTGTTGCTCCTCAAAATGATATTTGTCCTCAAGGAAGAACATATCCTATAAAAGCAGTTCCTATAACTAAAAATAGAATAATTACTCGAACTAATGATGTAGGAGTAAATAAATATGAACCATAATATATTCCTCGTCCTACATGTAAATAAATACAAATAAAGAAAAATGATGCACCATTAGCGTGTAGAGTTCGTAATAATAATCCGTAATTTACATTACGACAAATATGATTTACTCTATAAAAAGCTAAATTTACATCTGCTGTATAATGTATAGCTAAAAATAATCCTGTTAAAATTTGAATAATTAAACATAATCCTAATAATGATCCAAAGTTTTATCATCTTGAAATATTAATAGGAGCTGGTAAATCTACTAATGCGTTATTGGCAATTTTAAATAATGGGTGGGAAGTTCGTAAAGGTTTATTCATTAGTATTAATCGTAAAATATTATTCGTAATGGTCCCTTAAATTATTTAGTAATTTGTACAACAACAATTAAAGTAATTAATAAATAATTTATTAATAAAATTGTAATAAAATTTGTTGGAAAATTATATAATTTATTTAATTATAAAGAATTTTTTGTTAAATATGAGTTATTATTAAAAATTGAAAGTATTTAATTATTATTTAAAAAAAAATAAATTGGACTTTTATCAATAATAATTGAAATTAAAAATAAAAAAAAAAATAAAATACCTCAAAATAAAGTTAATTTAATTGATAAATTAAATATTTCACTTGAAGCTAGAGATGTAACATAAATAAATATAAATCCTCTTTCTCCTTTTATCGTGCGCGCCGCCGTGCTGGTTCCTCTGCCCCCGAAAGGCGTCTGCGCACTTCTTCTCCTCCGTACTTTCTAATCACCGACGCGCTGACCCCTCCGACGCCGCCGTGCTAGCTTGCCTGTTCCCAATGCCCCTTGGTGCATTGGAATGAATTCCGTTGGTACCCGCTGCAGAAACCGACTGATTGGCGGTGCCACATAACGTACGGCTGCAATCGCTGGAATAGATCCGAGATAGTACGAGAAGTAAGTATACCGAGGAAGAGTGTAGCAAAGATAAAGCGTTAAGGATAAAAGGTTTTAGGAGCATGCTAATAAGATATGCTAGACACTGGTGAGGATTTGCATCCCAATTAAGTCCTCCAAGAGCGAAAATTACGAACTTTTTTTGTGCTGTCTTACTGAAGGCAGTGTAAATGTCGTCGGTTTGTAAGCCGGAACCCATCCGTGACGACAGCTCCAATAAGTTTATAGTGGTGGAGCAACCCTCCAAGAAGCCATGCTGGCACGGTGATATTAAAACTACATAGGTGTTGCAAATGTAGGGTGATTCATTTTTCAAAAAGCTTTAGAATTGCTGACAATTTAGAACTGCTTTTTTAATTGGCAGCGTCGGATTTTTTCCCTTTTTAATGCACAGGAATAATGAAAGATTCCTTCCACATAAGGGGGAAAGAACGAGGTCACCAGAGATAGATTAAAGACTTTTAGGAGCGATTTTCACAGTGCCCCGGAGCATTGCTTCAAAATACAGCCTTGTATTCCATCGGGGCCTAGCTAATACAAGGGTTTAACCTTAAGAAGATCTTACAACACCCAACTTTTTTCAAAAGATGGGAAAAATATAATGTTTGATATTATAGGTGTAAAGCTGAGCTGGAATGGTGCTAGGCGAATGCGTTTTTTAAAAAAATTGTGCAAAGATATCGCCCATTGCCTGATCAGTGTTCTCTGATGAGTTTTCAAACATAAGCAAAGGGGGAAAAGATAAATGATTACGCTAGTAATCAGATTGGGCGCTAGTAAATTTATACTGAACAACGAGATTTTAATACCTTCTGCAAATTCGCAACGAATATAGATGCAGGCTCCATAGGCTCTCATCGATGCGTCAGAAAAGCCATGAATTTGAATTGGTAACATTGGCTTACTTATCATAAATCTCGGTATTGAGATATTTTCTAACTGTGACAAAGCAAGCTGAATTTAATTCTACGCTGATTCCAAATGCAGTAGAATCGACTCATCCCAATCTAACTAATTAGGCCAAAGCTCCTGCAACCGGATCTTACCTTTAATTATGCGTGGAGGAAAAAAAAAGTTGGAAATTGTCGGCCTGTGTTATTGAACTACATTTGTGTAATTAATACACAAAAAAAATTATACAAAAATATATATATGTCGGAGAGGAGGTAATTCAGTCTCTCGTTAGACATTAGAGTTTAAGGTGTGATCATTGGTCGTGCTGGAATTTATCAGCCCTGGTATGATGAGGACTTAGTTTGCGAACTAAGGCCGTGTGTGGCTTCGTTGTGTTGCTAGATCTGGTCCTTCTTTCTTGTTCATCTCTGCTTCGAACTGAGCTTAGCGTGTTGAGTTAACTGCTAACTTTATTTGACCAAAGATAAGCAACAAAGGCAACGAGGCCTTAACTTATCTTATCCGACATCAGAAGTGGGATACGGCCCTAACCAAACTACTTCTAGAGACTTATCGCGCTGTTATAACAACCAAACCTGAACTTTCTGCAACTGGTTAACAGAGTACAGATGCCGGCGAGTGAGTTGCAATAGACTAACGAGATTTGTCTGTCGAAATATAATCCGGACGTTGCTGTCATCTTATGTGATGGATGTCATCTTACGAGAAAAACCATTAAGTGACAGCGCTCTTATATTAGCGATAAGTAAATCTTTGGAAGGCACAGCGGTGCAATGGTTATCTCAAATATGTTACCCAGGAAAAACTTGGCAACAGTTTCGGAAATTGTTTGAGAAGCGATACGAGACTTCAGAGACTTCATTTTAAATTTTCCTAATAGTCGTCCAAGCAAAGGTAAAAGCCTTCCTGTTCTTGCAAGTCGCAGTGTGATGTCTCTGTGTACAAAATTCCGTAATTTGAGCTCTGCAAAAATTTCCATTGCGATGGTTTTGGGGCACATGGCTAATTTCGACCAGCGCTTGCAGCGAATAATACACACAATGGATGTAAACAAAAGACGTGAACTGCAAACTACTGGTATTCTCAGCATTAAAAGAGCGCCCGAATGCATACAACTGGGAACCAGAGATGAAGCGATCTAAAACTGGGAAACTTAAATGTTACCGGCAACTGGAAAGGAGTGGCGGTCAGGGCAGCCCCGACATGGAAGGACAAATGTAACATGCTACAGAAGCCAGTAAACATAGCTACGAATTGTCGAAAAAAATTTCAGAATACCGGATTGGGAGTAAGATCGGAAAAAAGAGTGGAGCTATGAGCTATAGTGGAGCCTCAATGGAGTATGCCGGTCAATGGTGAGATTTCCAATTACTTTTGATTCAGGAGCTGAGTGCTCATTAATTAAAGAACGCGTTTCTAATAAGTTAGCTGATAAGAGGATTGATAGCGTTATTTCTTTAAAGGATAGGTAATGCTTGTTGGCACTTAGTGCCACCCTATATTCACACTTTGATCCAATCAATATGCATCAGCATTTCGCAATATACAAACCCACTAACCTATTAACAATAAGCATACCTATCAGCAAGCACGTCCATAACATTGACCTTTCTTAGATTTAATTATGTATAATTTAGCTTCTTATATAGGAATTGTTCTTCTGAAATAAAGATAGTTGCGAAATCAGAGTGAATCGTCTTGTTACTCAGTGTCTGAACTACGGCACTTAAAATCCACGTACTTCGAGTGATCCTGTGTAAAACGGTTCACAAGTTAGGACTCTCTTAAAAGCTATCTACTTTGCGTGGCTCCAGTGTAAACGGACACCCAGTAGAACTTTCATCATCGAGCCTACTTCGAGTTGCTCCTGTATAAACGGAACACAAGTAAGGCTTCAGTATCTAATCTACTTCGAGTGTTGCTCCCGTGAAACGGACCACAAGTAGAACCCGCGGTATCCAAACTACTTCGAGTGTTGCTCCAGTAAAACGGACCACAAGTAGGACCGGCCGATAAGGAATCAGCCGAACCACCATACCATCTGTACTCGAGGAGAACCAGCCCAGGACTTCAAGTACCCCACATCAACTCTAGCCTGATCACAGCATGCACCTGGTCAACCCGAGCAGTCCCTTGCAGAATCCAGGTAAATTTAGTCAGAACTTTTATACGTTCTTTTTGATTACGACTCCGGGACCTACCGTTATGCCCGCGAGTTCAAGTTCGACGTAGTGGACGTAGCTCTACGGACGAACAATGCTAATAGGTACAGTACCGCACAAGTTGAATCAAACATCATGATTGATGATAATTCCTTGGGTTTTTTGTTTCATATAGTACCAGACGAATAGATGAAAAATAATATTGTAATCGGCAGAGAAATATTGGCTCAAGCGTTTTTAGTGATAGTCTCCTACGATAATTTTAAAATTGTTCAAACTAAAGTTGTGAAACCGTTCTACCTACTAAATTTGGTAAGATTGAAACTGAATTGGTCGGAAATGAAAAATAAATTTTAATATAATTGCTAAAGCAACATTCAAAATCTTTTATCGAAGGCACTCTGCAAACGTGTGTAAACACTGGGGAAATGCGTATTCGTTTGATTGTATCGACTAAGACTGTGCAAAGGCGACCATACAGGCTAAGTCCAAGCGAATCACGATTAAGTACATGCTGTACTTAAAGAATTGATCGAATATAAAGTCATGAGGCCTAGTAAATCACCACTTGCGAGTCCTGCATTATTATTAAAGAAGAAAAACGGCTCATCAAGACTTTGTGTTGATTATAAAGAATTAAATAAAAATACCGTAGCTGATAAGTTTCCATTACCGTAAATACCAAATCAAATAGCTAGACTTAGGGGAGCTAAAATTTCACTTCTCTTTACATGGCTAGCGGGTATTACCAGACTTTAATGCACCCTGAATCAATCGAATATACTGTTTTTTTTATTCCTGATGGGCAGTACAAACTTCTTGCGGTGCCTTTTGGATAAAAAAACGCACCTTCAGTGTTTTAGAGAGCTATATTTAAGACACTCGGTAGTCTTGGTAGTCGTTTGTAACTGTTTGTATAGACGATATATTAATTGTTTCAGAAACAAAGAAAGAAGCGTATGAGCGTTTGAAACTTGTATTAGACGTTTTAGTGAAGGCAGCGCATACGAACAACAAAGCGCATGCGAATCTGGGAGAAACAAGAATATGGAACAGCTGATAACGGGCAATTAGTGGACAACTGCGGCTAGTTACACTGAGAGACTTAAATAGAATTAATTATGATATTTGATGCTGGCACAAGTCCCAACATCCTCCCCCCTTTGAATTCCATCTTTCAACAAAACATCCTTAAGGGCATGGGACAGCTTCATCACATAATATTGCTGATGATCTCAAGGTCCATAATTCTCAATTGCAGGCTGCCGTGTCCATCCAGATCCAGAGAGCGCTCGAGTGGACGGAAACCTCTTTCCGAAATTGCGCGTAGGCGCACCTTTCGATTGCAGGAACGGGAGCCTTCACGGCTGGAGCAGCAGCCACCTTGGCAGCTGCAGACGGCGGCAACAGCGATGCGGACGACATCCCCCCATTGGAAGGGTGCAGGCTAGAGTCCAGAATGGAGTCAGACCTTGGCGCTGACATAATCGGCATCGGTGACAATAAACCAAATCCCGGGCCAGATGAGGGATTAAGAACAGCAGCTACGGGGTTAAGAGCAGCAGCTTTAGAAAATCCATTGCAGACAACTGAAAGATGCAATGTGGAAATAGCGACCACGGGGGGAGCGGTGGCCAGCAGGGGCACTGATGAGACGCAATTGCCCACGTCCTGGCTATCATGATCGTTGTTCAGGTTTCGCTCCATTTTCAAATCCTGAAAACCCGATTGGACGTCGCGGTCCAGCGAAGAATCCTGACTGCATGAGCGACGATTTACCAAGAGACCACCATGCACTTTCGTAGCCTCTATGGTTGGTTTTGTCAATGACGGAGCAATGGGACCAGTGGTGCCGTCGAGAAGAGTGGAGTATTCAGGCACCCTCATGGAGTACCGTGCCATTCCAACCTGAATATCAACGCGCACATCAGCGGCAAGCTGGGAGAACTTCCAGAATAATTCACTCCCAATTTCACTAGAGCTCAATCGCTCTATCTCATCCTGGAGTGTCGTGAATTTCTTGCGCAACGCAATTTCCAACGGTTCCAGTACCATGATGGTCAAATCATCCTTCTGCACTGCAGCCTTAACCTTATTATGCAGGGCTTCCATCTCCTGGTAGGTCACTTCTGCTCTTCGCCGCAACAGCCTTTCCCTGCTTGGAGGAACCGAGGCACTAACTAAGTCTCCAGACTCCATTATGTAAGATTTTGTGCAAGGTGCAATTTAATGGAAACAACAGCAACAAATTTTCCTTTAAAAAGTTTCCCTTATGCACTTTAATGATCACAAATCAAACCGGGCGCGATCACGTCGGGGTCACCAATGTTGAGCTGTCAGAGTTTTGATAGCGGCCGAATTAATAGACAAGGTTCAATTTTACAATTCAATTTAATATGGGTCAATTTAACAATTTAAGAAATAATTATGATATTTGATGCTGGCACAAGTCCCAACACATCATAGGAATTAGAAACGCTGGCCGTTGTGAATGCAGTAAATCATTTTCGTCACAATCTACATGGGAGAAAATTCGTGATTTTTACTGACTGCAACTCAATCAAATCTTCTCAAAATTCAGTCGAGTTGTACCTAGGATTTATCGTTGGTGGGAGTTCCTACAAACATTTGAATTCGAAATTGAATAAGGGAAGGTGTGTCACAAAAATAAGTCAATACCAAATAAAGTAGAAGTAAAATGAATTGACTAATAGAAATAGCGGAGAACTGGATACTGGTGGAACAACAAAAGGATCCAGAAATATCAGAAATCTTAACTAAGTTAAAGAATGACGATTTAATATTAGAAAGATTCAAAGGAATTCAAGAACTCGTTGTTTACCTGTAGTTCCTCGTACTTTTCGTTGGTCAGTTATAAATCAGGTGCATGAGTCTATCATGCATTTAGGTTGGGAGAAAACACTTGATAAAGTGTATGATCATTACTGGTTTTCAGGTATGGCAAAATATGTTCGAAGATTTGTGGAGAACTGCATTACATGAAGAGTGTCTAAGGGTACGTCAGGAAAAGCTCAAATGAAATTACACCCAATTCCAAAAATAAGCATTAATTGGCACACTTTTTACATAGATATATTGGTTAAATTGAGCGGAAAAAGCGATCGTAAAGAATATATTATTATACAAATCGACGCTTTTACAAAATACGTTTATCTATATCACTCCTTTTCCTTGGATGCTAATACTTGTATAAACGCAATGAAATCTTCGATTGCCATTTTTGGCGTACCAACACGTTTAATTGCCGATCAGGGGCGCAGTTTCACGGGCACAAATTTTGTTCGAGCAAAAAAATACAATTTCATCTAATTGGAACATGCGCAAGTCGAGCCAACGGTCAAGTTGAGACAGTTAATCGTAGCACTAAGTATAGTCCTTTAGAACTTTTGATTGGTAAAGTTGGACGACCACTAGGGTTGATACCTATTAAATACCGAAGATGGAATTGACAAGATTAAATCAAGGGAGTTGGCCGCTAAGAACATGGTGGACGCCACTAGATATAAGAAGATAAAATTTGATAAAAATAAGACTTTGTGCTGCTTAAAAATAGCGAGAGACAGCAAACTAAATTAGATCTTAAGTTAAGACGACCCTTTTTGGTGGTCAAAGTATTGGACGGTGACCGATACGTTTTAAAGTCTACATAGAACAATAGGCGTTACAAGTACCCACACGAAAGTTTGCGAAAGTTACCGGTAGTGCAAATTCCAGAAGAGCTTGATATAAATTACAAAGAACAATATCAGTTGGAAAAGTCTGTTGAAATAGAAAGTGTTCGTGAAGCCATGTGATTGGCGATGAACGAGAGTTTCTTTAGGAATGTGTTTGATGAAATCGTGAAGCCATGTCATTGGTGATGGACGAGAGTTGCTTTAGAAATATGTTTAATGAATTCGTGAAGCCAAGTGTTGGGCGATGACGAAAGATACTTGCAACTGACGCTTCTAGCACCTTCTTCTTCTGTACATAAACTTTTGTATGCCCAGTTTTCAAACCGAATTGATAATTAATGCCGTTTCCAGTGTGACAGTGTGACCGTTCATCAACATCCCGGCCTCCCTGAAACACTGTTTCGGAATTTCGTAATAGGGCGATCTTGACAATTGGACGGGTTGTTTCTCCAGTTGGAGTCCTAATTCGTACAGCGCGGACCATTCCATCCTTCCCTGGATATGTTTCGATGACTCTTCCGAGGGCCCATGCTGCTGGCGGTGTGTGAGAATCCTTAAGGACCACGATGTCATCTTTGGCAATGTTGACCGATTTGTTCATCCACTTTGTCCGATGCTGAAGTGATGTAAGATATTCCATGTTTCCAGAATCCTTGCAGCATAGCTTGAGTCTGTTGCCTGTCGTGGTACTGTCGTGTATGGACGACCAATGAGGAAGTGTGCTGGTGACAGATAGTTGACCTTAGTGTCCGAAGTTGAGAATAGTGGGCGTGAGTTGACCACAGCTTCTATTTGGGCGAGAAGAGTGTGCATTTTCTCAAAGGTGAGGTCATTCTTGCCAATGACTCTATGAAGATGCAATTTGTCTGCCAGGGCCTTCAGTACAGTGTTGTTGTGTTCGTCTGACTTCAGAAGAGTTTGCATTTTGTTTAATGCCCTTTTTGCCCCGACGAAGTTTCGCCCGTTGTCGCTATACATTTGCGAGCATTTTCCGCGGCGAGAGATGAATCGTCTGAGTGCCGCCAAGAATGTGTCGGTTGTAAGATCTGTAGCCAATTCCAAACGCAAGGCAGAAGTGGCTAGGCATACGAATAGACAGATGTAACCCTTTTCCTTGCGTGGATTTCGTCCCTTGTGGACCTTGAGGGTGATTGGCCCGGCGTAGTCGCAGCCAGTGTTTGCAAACGGAAATGCCTGCCGAACACGGACAGACGGCAGATCTGACATGACTTGGTGAGATGTGTGTTGACGTTGTCTAAAGCATTTAAGACAGTCATGCGTGATCTTTCGAATGAGGTTGCGTGCGCCAAATACCCAGTAGCGTTCGCTCACGAATAACGCTGATACACCAGGATGTAAGTGAATCCGGTGCTCAAGTTCCAGAATGAGCTTCGTTATGCGATGAGATTTGGGCAGAATTATTGGATGCTGCACATCCGCTGGCAGTTCTGAGTTAGCTAAGCGGCCACCCACTCGCAGGAGTCCATGTTTGTCGATTTGCGGTGAGAGGGTGCGCAATTTTGATTTGCGTCCCAAATCTTACTGGTTGAGGAGTCGCTTATAGTCAGCTTGGAATTCGTCTTGGGCATGGCGCCGGTACAGGATCCGTGCATCATGGATTTCCTCAAATGTCAGCGTAGCAGTGTTGGATTTTCTGTGATTGCGTCGGATGAACTAGAGAACGTAGGCAAGACGAAGTATATACGAAGTAGCCTTGGCCACGAGGAGACACGGTCGATCAGTTGGCCCAATAGTGAGGTTTCAGTGTTGTATGTTCTCATTGTTGTGAATGCAGAACCTTTTACTTCAGCCTGGACTTGTTCATATGAAACAAAACTAGAATGTGGAGTGCTAGGTGTTTTTACCCATTCACCTTCGGTTGAGCATAGCCAGTGTGGCCTCTTCCACCATAGGTTGTGGTTTACTAAGTCAGCAGCTAGCATGCCCCTTGAAGCGCAGTCAGCCGGGTTGTCATCTGATTTGACATAATGCCAGTGATCTCGAGGAATGATGCTGAGGATTTGGGCAGTGCGGTTTGCGACGAAAGTCTTCAGTTTGGCAGGTATGTGCGAGAGCCAAGCCAAAACAATAGTAGAGTCGCACCAGGCGTAAACAGTGACGATGTAGTTTTTCAGTGCAGTTTTGACTAAGTTGATGAGTCGACTTAGTAGCAGTGCGCCGCACAATTCCAGGCGTGGAAGTGATTGTGTTTTGAGCGGTGCAAAACGAGTCTTTCCCAGGCTGTCGAGGCTGTCCCAGTCTAAGTTGAGAACCCAAAGTTCTTGGAACAGGATTTGGAATTGTATAACCACTGGAGCCAGCAATCCAAGTGGGTCGAAAATGCGAGACACATCTGATAAAACTTGCCGTTTTGTAATCTTTCCCTCGTTGGGCAAAGATACCTTGTATGCCAATGTGTCCGTGTGCGGTTGCCAATGAATTCCCAAAACCTTGTTTGTAGTTTCGAGTGGACTGTATGATGTGTTGTTTGTGATTGCTGTCTCAGGGTCGACAACGCGGTTGCTGTTGGAAATCCATTTTCCAAGTTCGAGTTGAGCACATGACATTAGTTGAGTTAGTTCTTGTTTGTATTGTAGAAGCTTCTCCTCGGTGTCAGCTCCTGTTAAAACGTCATCAACGTAGAAATCTTTAAGAAGAATGCGCGCAGCAGTTGGATACAAATGTTGGTAGTCTCTGGCCAGTTGCTTAAGAACCCGTACAGCCAGAAATGGTGCACACGCAGTGCCATAGGTTAGAGTGCAGAGTTGGTAATGTAGAAGTGGAGCTCAAGGATGTTCTCTCCAAACGATACGTTGATAGTTGCGGTGATGCTTATTGATCCAGATTTGGCTGAACACCTTGATAATGTCTGCAGAAAAAACGTATTTATGTAAACGAAAGCGTACGCATACGTCGAAAAGGTTTCGTTGAATGCTCGGCCCAACGTTCAGGGTGTCGTTTAAAGATTGACCAGAAGAATCTTGGAATGAACCGTCAAAAACTACTCGTAGTTTCTTTCCAAGTACAGGGTGATGTGGCATGTAGAATACCCTTCCATCGTTGGTGAGAATTTCGTCAGGGTTCAATTGGCGCATGTGGCTTAGAGAAATATACTCTGGCATGAATTGTAATTGTAGACGGCGCTCCACAGAAGTATTTTTATACGCAATCGATGTGATAACCCATCCGAAGATTGTTTAAATAGCTATTATGTTGCCTTGCGCATCCAGCTTCCTGTTGCCGGTTAAAATAGCCCATACAGAATCGGTGCCTAGTAGAACGTATATAGGCGATGCCGAGTTGAATTTAGTGTCTGCAAGCGGAATCCCACCGATGTCGTGTCTGGATCCTTGTGATCGCTTAAAGACGTGGATGTGATTTGACCCTCGTTGGTCTGCATAGCATGCGCGTGTATGAGTGTGTGGTGTCTGCTGCCACACGGCTGACAGTTGTACTTTGAGCTACAGTTTGATGACCTGTGACCTGGTTTGAGACAGTTAAAGCAGAGAGATTTGTGCTTTACAAAAGAACGGCGTTGGTCGATAGACAAACCAATGAATTGAGGACACTTAGACAGTTGATGCCCATCCGCATTACAATTCACGCATTTTGTCAGCGCAGCAGTTACCATGGCTCTGCTTGTCTTCTTGTTGTTACCACCCTGTCTCGGTACAGGATCGCTTTGACACAGCTCAAATTCTTCACATCGTGCGTCCAGGAACTTGAAGAACTCTTCGACTTTTGGTGAATTTGAAGCACGGCTTGCATCTACCCATTTGCGGCGTGACTCTGGATCGATTTTATTCAGGAATAAATGGATAACCCAGCAGTCTCAGTCCATATGGCCAATGGAGTCCAATGCACGGATGACCTCATTTGCACCATCTGATACGCTACGCAATATGGATACCTCTCCATTGTTAGTCGATGGTAGCTCCATTAAGGTGGTAACAGGTTGTGAATAATTTGACGTGGTCGGTCGTATCTCTCGTTGAGGCGCTCCCAAGCGTTGTCATATGCGATCTCAGAAATCGGCAAATGGCGTACCAAACTTGCAGCCTCGTCTACGAGAAATTATTTTAGATAGTGGTACTTCTGTATCTTACCCAGATATTGCTTGCTATGTACAGTGCTTATGTACAGTGCTTTGAAGGCTGGCCATTCCTTTTAATGCCACCAAACGGTTTTATGTGAATTTTCGGTAATTCTGTCTCCCTTACTGGCGCCGCGGCGTCAGCCTGGGTTGGTGTTGAAATTGCTCCGAGGCGTTCGAAGAACTCTTTATGTTGCTGCACTAAGCGAGAAATAGCGTCGTTGTTAGCTATTGAGTCTCCTTCTGCATTTATCGTTGTTGTTGGTGTTGTCGGCTCCTGTGAGCGCTTGATGGAAAATAAAATCGCACGTCGTCAAGCACGCTCAGATCATCTCCGGCAAGTTCGAAATCATTCCAAACCTTGTCGAGCCTGACTAGCAGTACCACCACGGCGTCAATGCCCGATTGATGCGGAAGAGTTTTGTGCTGTGTGTAGCAGTTTGGTGAGGCTGGATTTGAGACAGCCCCTCACTCCATTTAGCCCTTTGAGTTGTTCCATCGCAATGGTGCTTTACTTTTAGTTACTAACAATAACGAATCTGGCTCTGAAGGACAAATTTCTTTATGATGATTAACTTTCTTTATTGAAATAAGGAGCTGGCTCAATCGCTTGACTTCGCCATCTGTCCAACAAAAGCAAAGCAAGAAAACTCACGCGCCGAACTTGAAACTGACGCTTCTAGCACCTTCTTTTTCTGTACATAAACTTTTGTGTGCCCAGTTTTCAAACCGAATTGATAATTAATGCCATTTCCAGTGTGAAAGTGTGACCGTTCATCAACAATATGTTTGATGAATTCGTGAAGCCAAGTGTTGGGCGATGGACGAAAGATTTGTTTGATGAATTCGTGAAGCCAACTGTTAGGCGATGGACGAGTAATGAGATTAATGAATTTTTGATGGACAATTTAATTTGTTTGAAAATGTGTGAAGCCAATGTGTTTGGCGAAGAGTTTAAAAATTGGCTTGTAAAAGTTAAGTTATGTATTTTGGACTACAAAGTAATGATTTTAACTGATTAATGTATAATTTGAAAACATTTTATTTATCTTTTGTATGGAATTGGAGGAATATAAGAGATATGTTAAAAATAGAAGTTTGTTAATGAACATTATATGAAGTTAAGATTATGTGGTTAAGTTCTTTGAAAGCATTAAATAAAATTATATAGTGGAATGAAATTCAGATGTTGATAGACACGAGGACGTGTATATGTCAGAATGGCCGTGTCGGAGAGGAGGTAATTCAGTCTCTCGTTAGACATTAGACTTTAAGGTGTGACCATTGGTCGTGCTGGAATATATCAGTCCTAGTATGATGAGGACTTAGTTTGTGAACTAAGGCCGTGTGTGGCTTCGTTGTGTTGCTAGATCTGGTCCTTCTTTCTTTTTCATATCTGCTTCGTACTGAGCTTAGCTTGTTGAGTTAACTGCTAACTTTATTTGATGAAAGATAAGCAACAAAGGCAACGCGGACTCGCTTCATCAGCCAGAACATGACATGGAACGCCACCAGGGGAACGAACAAACATTTTGTAAACCGAAGCTGAAGCCTTTCGTAACCCAGCTGCAAATAGTCTCATTTCAATTTTTATAAAAACATAAACATTTCAGATTTCCAATTTCTAAGAGTCACTTCAGATTGAAAACCAAAACAATGTTTGGGTAAACAGAATCCCGACTCAAATCTTTCTCAAACCATTTTTAAATGGGTACCCACTTCACAGAAAATTTCACATTTTCTTGTCATCTCGATTAATTGAGACCCAAACCATTCCACGTCAACTGACACCTCAAGTAAATGGTTCCCACTCAATCTATTCCCTTCAGAAAACAAAGCCTCTCAGAGAGAAAAGCTTCTTTCGAGCTTTGATCTGCAAAAAGCTTCTGCAAGGGTAGCTATAAAAAGGACTTAGAGCCCCAAAGATAAGTTAGTTCTGAAAATCTAAAATTCTAAGCAGTTGTTCTAAAAATTCTAAAATTCTAAGCAGTTTTAAAGAATCACACTGTATCAAAAAAGGAAGTCAAATAAAAATATATATTTTTTCAAACTATTTTGAAGAAGATATTTAATTGGCGCAGTCGCTAGGATGTGTAAAAGTGACCAGTGATCAATCGAGATCATAGAATATCGTTGAAGTATTTTATGCTAATGCAACTGCAGCTATAATACTAACCGCGAGTGTTAATCGCTATTCACATCCGCAAAAGAACTTATGTGTCAGTTTCAATTTTGCTCTCTTTTCGAAGTGTGACTGCTACCAAAAAGATACAAAACCCAAAAGCCTAAAATAAATTAGTGGCCCGCTTTCATAGTCTGACCTCTACCGAAATAAATAACAAATACAAACAATACAAAAATCAGTGGCACAAATCCAGTTACTCTCCGAGCTACACCTTAATCAGGCTTTAAGCCAGATTAGGCAAGTTCCTAATTTTAATGGAAGCACCAGGGAATTAAGTGCATTCATCAGACGGATCGAAAAAATTTTAAATTTGTATCCATCAACTGATACGCGTCAAACAGCTATATTCTTAAGCGCAATTGAGATGAAATTATCAGGAGATGCACAGCGAGTGTCCCAGCTATCTGCAGCAACCAATTGACCTGATCTAAGGATTGCTGTTATCGATGAGTACAAAACCCAAACCCCATGCGAGGAATTACTAAGACGACTCTTCAATACCCCTTTCAATGGAAGCATTCGTAAGTTGGTCGAGGATTTAGAATATAAAATATTTTTCATAACAAACAAATTGTCGTTAGAAAACAATAATTTAAATACAATGATTTATAATAATGCCATGAATAATACTGTAAAAGATGTAATAATGAGAAAACTTCCTGACAGGTTATTCATGACAAGAGCAAGGCACGATATAACTACAGTCAGTAAACTTAAACAATTAGCACAACAAGAAGGCTGTTATGATTCTGGTTCTGATAAAGTTAAATCACAATATAATTCAAATCAAAACGGACGAGATAGGAGAAGTTATCAAAGAAATAATATTTTCCAAAGAAATAATTCCTTTTATAATAATAATGATCAACAATGTTATAATCAGTAACTATAGACAACCAAATAATTTCCATCAACAACAATTTCGACAGGAATTGCAGCAAAACTTAAATCAAGGTAGAGCTCAGAATCCTATGAATTATCAACAGCCAACTTCTTCTTTACAAGGTACTAAATTTAACAGACCAGTGATTATTCAAGCGATCAATCTAAAATGGAAATCGAAAATGTTTATCAAATAGCCTCGGATCCAATAGAAGAAATATAATTCCTTACATCAGAATAACTATTAAGAATCGCCCATTTAAATGTGTAATAGATACAGGAAGTTCAATCAACCTAATAAAAGAAAATTATTTTAATTTCCCTTCCTAAAGTGTCAATATTTTACAACGATTGACCTTGCCAAGGGTTTTTATCAAATTCAAATAGATGAAAATTCTATTTCAAAAACAGCTTTTTCAACTAAAAATGGACATTACAAATACACACGAATGCCATTTCGTCTGAAAAATGCGCCTGCAACTTTCCAACAATTGAACAATTTATTAGAAGATATAATATACCAGCATTGCCTTATTTATATGGATGACATAATTGTATTTTCTACTTCATTAGAGGAACACATATTGTCTACAAAAAAGGTGCTTTTGAAAAAGGAAACTGAATTCCTTAGCATATTTGCGTCAATAAAATTGATATCAGATATTTTGGGTTTCGCATGCAGGTTCGTCACCGGTACTTTACCTCGTCAAGAGGTTTTTTTATATGATATCAGTTGTTTTTTTTATATATATTGATCTTCAGTAGCGTAGATAGGGGGGGGGGGGGGGGGGGTTTTGGGGGATCAATCCCACCCCTTGGGTCTGAGAATTATAAGATGATATAATCTCAAAATTGAAAAAGAAACACATTTTAACGCGATGACTGTGCAGTACAGCATATTAAAGTTTCGAATGCCCGAGTTATGTTCAATACTGTTGACTTCTTGTCAACCGACAAATTCTTCCTGGAATTTTTTAGCTTGCCAGCGGTCGCTGCGTTTCCCAGGATTTACGCAGTTTTGGCGTCTGCCTGCCGGTTTGTTGTTCATCAGGAGGGTTCGTGGAAAATATGATAACTCCAGCGCTTCTAACGGACCGACCAATCATGCGACCTCCAAGTGATACCTCAGTCAGTCACAGTACCTCTCAGTTTTCTGCGTGCTGCGGCGCTGCATCAGCTGCATATAATAGTTTCGAGCAGTTTCGAGTATGCATTTCGTTTATATTCTATTAAAATGAAGCGATTTTTAGTACCTGTAGAACCATTTTGCAAACCTCAAAAAACTGAAGACAATGAAGAAGCGCAATCATCTGTCGAAACAGCCGTGAAAAAACCTCGGTATGCTGCATCGGGTAGTGAAAATACGGGCGATCAAAGCTCATGTAGTGAAGGCAACAAAATCTTTAAACAACATAACCCTCATCCGCCTTATCGGAACGTAAATAAACACGACTTCGGAAATTTTATTGGCATCAGACTTAGTGAATCTTAGAGGCTGGACTTATTAACAAATGCTTGGGTTCCGCCGAAAAATTACTTTTTTCCATTGCTGCAAAAATTCGAAACTCGAAAATTAAAATTTTGTTAAAAATGGTTAGATGAATTTTCCTGGCTTGCTTACTCAGAATTGCATCATGGTGCATTTTGTGTTCCGTGTGTAGCATTTGCTGTAAGCGGTGGCAAAGGGTCACAACCTTTAGGTCATTTGGTGAAAGTGAAATTCGATAATTGGAAGAAAGCAAAAGAGGTGAGTACCATAATTATCATCCGAGCCAGAAATCGAACCCGGGACCTCTCAATTTCGCGTCGAGTGCTCTAACCAACTGAGCTACTTCGGAATCCTAATTTGCTCGCTGAAAACCTCCAATTTATGTTTGAAGTTACTTTTTGTCTAACTAGAGATCGACATTATCACGAATTTGTTTATCCGTCAAAAAACCTTTGACGTTGTCGTTCAATAAATTGAGTGGAAATATTGAAAAAATCTTTAATAAATAAATATAAATATTGAATTTGGAAATATTGAATTTATCTTGAAATTGAATTTTCACCCACTGAAAAATCATCATTTTATTTAATGACTTCTAATTTTTCAGACTTTTCAAGAACACCAGAAAAAATATTATCACATCGATGCAGTTGCTGACTGGGATAATTTTCTGCGTATTGCAAAAAATGAAAGCCAATCTGTTCAAAATTTGATTGACGAGTCCCGTATGGAGCAATTAGCGAAAAACAGAAAAAACATAGTTCCTGTTATTGAAGCTATTATCGTTCTCGGGCGGCAAAAGTTGGCTTTGCGTGGACACCGTGATAGTGGCAAAATAGTCATCCAAACTGATTTCACCGGACCAAATGAAGGGAATTTCAGAGCCTTATTTAAATATAGAGCCAAGGGGGATTCACTTCTTCTCAGTCATTTAGAAGGTCCAGGGAAACGTGACAAATATACAAGCCCTACTGTCCAAAACAAAATTATCGATGCATGTTATGAGATATTGACTCGAAAACTGGTAGCTGCAATCAAAGCTGCGAAAGTTTACTCTGTTCTGATGGATGAAACTCAAGATGTAGCTACTATTGAGCAAGTTACCAATTGCATTCGATACGTGAGTAAGAAAGATGATGGGCATCATATTGTACATGAAGATTTTGTGAAGTTTATCCCAACAGCTTCCACTACAGGTAAAAATCATATTATAATATAAATCCTTCCAGAAATTTGCTTTTTTTCGCTGCAGACGCACTTTCTAGAGAATGATTTGTAATTTGTATATAATCGTACGATTTACATATTTACAGGTAATGTTCTTGCCAAGCTAATGGTTAAAAATCTTCAAAATTTCGAACTGGATATTACTTTCTTGATCGGCCAAGGATTCGACGGGGCGGCGAATATGTCTGGTAAATATAATGGCGTTTAAGCAATTATACGTGACAATTATGCGCCACATGCTTTATACGTTCACTTTGCCGCACATTCTTTGAATATTGCTATATCTATCACCAGCAAGATACCTGCCATCAGAGACTGCTTGAGCACCATAGAAATTGTTTACAATTTCTTCCACACACCTAAAAGAAGAGCTGTTCTACAGAACACTATTGAACAATCAGATGAAACTCCAAGTGTGAAAGCTGTGAAGAGATTGAATCTGACTCGATGGGTGTCAAAATATGAAGCCGTAGACGATTTTCATGAATTATTTCCGTTTGTCTAAGAAACTCTTGACGAAATGAGAACCTCGGAAACTGACGCGAAAAATTTAAAAAATGCAATGGATTTCGAATTTTTGATCAGTCTACAGGTTATCAACGTGATTTACCAACTTTCTTTGCCTCTGAGTCGAGAATTTCAAAAGGTTGAATTAGGAAGGATTTACGCGATGAACTGAAAAGGATTCGAGCAGAAGCAGATACGTTTCCTGGAATTTTCGAAGCTGCAAAGAAAATTGCTGAAACTTTGGACATTGAAATCAAACACAATCAAAAAGTGAGCAGACAAAAAAATCGAGCGAATCCTGATGTTCAGAGTGCAGAAGAATACTTCCGTGTCACGGTGTTTTATCCATTTTTGGACTTCTTCATCATGGATCTTGGCGAGAGATTTATCGATCACAAAAAAATATTAGAAAGAGTTTTCGGCTCTCTTCAAGCATGATTTATCTGAAATTGACAAAGCAGCTGAGAAATTTATAGAAACTGTCGAGTTTTATCAAAAATTTCTTGATTCTGGGCCAACTGCTGTTCTCATGGAGTTGAAAATGTGGAAGAAGTATTTGATCCGTAAAGGCGACATCAAGCCTAACATTTCGTTGAAAGCGCTGGATGATTGTCCAGAAGAGAATTTCCCAAATATCAATATGTTGCTAAGAATATTAGCTACATTGCCAGTATCTACGTCTACTGCGGAACGAACATTCTCAAGTTTGAAACGGATAAAAACAATTCAAAGGAACATGATAAAAGAAGTGAGTTCATCATGTTCCATCTAAATGTTTGGATACTATCGAATATGCATCAATAATAACTCGAATTATTGTCTGATTTATCTATTATAGGACCGCTTGAATGGGTTGGCAGCTCTGGCAATGCATCGTGACATTGGAATCATAGCAGACGAAGTCATTGATGAATTAGCAAAAAAATCTCGAAAGCTTGAATTTCTTTTTCGATAAGAGAATATTTTTAAATTGCAACTTATCAATGTGAAAAATGTGACCAATTTCTGTACACGACTGTGCAACACGGATTATTATCGCAGTGTAAAATAAAACTTACAAAAAAACAGGATATTATTCTGAGTCATATCCCCCCCATATCAAAAAGCTATCTACGCCACTGTTGATCTTCAATTATTTAAAACAGAACGCACAATATATAGAATATATATATATGGAAGTAACCTCTGGACAGGCGATTCACACAGTTAGCAATATTTTAATTGTAAGGATAAATATCAAAACTCTTTTTTTTTAACTCTATAGATTTTGACATTCAAGAAGGTGGAATTATTAAAAATCTTTCCAAAGACGTAAAGAATTTTTCGATAGCTTCATTGGTTCTGAAGTTATACGTATTTTTAATTTACAAAGGTTTTGGAATTTGGTTAGTTTAAAAATTTTAATTAAAAATTTTCCCAAAAATGTATTTTAAATCCAAAATTGTTTCGTAGTTGTGGGAAAACAAATTATTTTAACAAATTAACAGATGAGGCCTATCCTTATGAGAGTTCCACTATATAATAAATTATAAAAAAAAAACAAGAAAGGAAAGCTAACTTCAAGCGGAGCCGAAGTTGATATACCCTTGCAGTTAAGCAGAAGCTTATATTATTATTATATATATCGGATCCTATATAGTTGTCCGATCCTTATGAGAATTTCACCATCAACAAAATTTCTAATAAAAATATTGGAAACAGCCCCAAGCATCTTTAAAAATAGAAAGGTTGTGCCATTTCCGATCGTTCAGTTATATGGCAGGTATAGGATATAGTTGGCCGATTCGTATGAACATACGATTAGATTGCCCAAAACGGAAACCGTAGACAGTCCCATCATTCTAGCTTCAAAAACAACAAAGTTAAGCCAATTTTCCTAATAAAATGTTTCAAATCGGATAAGATTTCCCAAAATGCAATCTGTACTAAGTCCCATCCTTCTAACTTATAAAAAAAACAAAGTTATGGCATATCCGATCAATCATATAATATCTAAAATAAAAGCGCAAAGATAAAAAATTAAAAAAAACTGGAAATTATGTTTTTCCAGTTTTTCTAGTTAAACCAATTGTTGAATGTAACAATTTATTTTGGGTGTGCGATAAAAAATAATTAATATTAGAAAAGTATTGGCGGAGTTGGTTTCCCTGGTTTGCCATCAAGCAACGAAGTTCGATATTAGCCGAATGGAGAGCGTTGTGTGGTTTCTAAAACGGGAGGGCCTGAGTTCTAATCCTAGTTAAGTGTATGTTTATGTTTTACTTTTTAAGCGCTTTTTTATTTGGATTTTATTTTTGAAATATTTGAAAAAATCTTATGTACAACATTTCAAAAGGATGGGCCGACTATATCCTATAGCTGCCATAGAACGATCGGAATTGGCATAACTTTGGTGTTTTTTATGTTAGAAAGATGGGATTTGGTACAGATTTCATTTTGGGCAAAATAATCTTATTGGCCAAATTTTAACTATATCCAATAGCCGCCATATAACTGAACGATCGGAAATGGCACAACTGTAAGGGTATATCAACTTCGGCTTCGCCCGAAGTTAGCTTTCCTTTCTTGTTTTTCTTTGGGACCTCAAGATTGGTACCTCAACCGACCCGTCCGACATTGCTTTCAGAAGTTATTCAAGAAATTTGAGTTTTACAGCTTTTTCAAAAAGTTGTAGAACAATAATTGCTCATATGACAATAACAAAAATCTCCAATTTTATTCAGGATTGCCAAGAAAAAAATACAGACAAACAGACACACTGGCTTCGTTTTGAAAAAACTGTAAAAATCGAATCGAAGTACCAATGCTGTGAGTCTTCTCATTAAGACATGAGAAACTGAAAAACAAAGCAGAATTACATCAATAGTTGCCATCAAGCTACAAAGTTGGAGGTTAGGCGAGTGGAGAGCGTCGTGGTTCCTAACACGGAGGGCCTGGGTGCCTGGGTTCGAGTTCAAGTTTGAGCCAATGTTTACGTTTTACTTTTTAAGCCCTTTTTTATTTGGATTTTATTTTTAAATAAATAAACTAAAATCTGAAAAGATAAACTCCATATTTTTTAGGGTATTGACCAAATATATGCAGACTCCAAAAAGCAAAGTTGCCAATCAAATACACACACATGTATAAGTAAATGCAAGCTTCACAGGAGGCTGCATAAAATGGGTAGCTGCACTTACAGGACTATATCTTGAGTTAACGGATTTTGCTAAATATGAGCGATATATCCAAAGTTGCGTCATCTCAAAAGCTATCTACCCGTGCAATATAAAAAGGATCAGTCGAGCAAATTTTGAAAAATAATTTTTTTTCTAAAAAAAAAAGTTTATTTTCAGTGTATTTTTTTTTTGGACTATATAGACGTTTGGTTTCAAAGTCAAAAAATTTCAACATTGTAAAGCTCTTTTTAATATCTTTCTTAATTATAAAGTTATGAATTTTTTCATTAACAAAGTTTTTTTAATTTTTTGACGTAAGCTTAAGGTATTTCAAAAAGTTGTAGAACAATAGTTGCTCATATGATAGTAACAAACATTTTCCAATTTTTTTCAGGATTTTTAAGAAAAAAATAGTGCAAACAGACAATCCGACGCAAACTGGCTTCATTTTGAAGAAGAAGAAAAAATCGAATTTTTCGAATAACTTCTGAATGAAATGTCGGATCGATTGAGGTACCAATCGATGCCTATTTAGCTCTAGAATGCGAATATATAAAAATATTCTATCTAGGGACTAAAATGTGTCCACCAGCCCCACTTTAGTGATTAAAATTTTTTTTACTTTCACCCAAATTTCTCCCAAACCAAATAACTTTTGGAATATGTTTCGACAAAAATTATCTAATTGAAGCAATACTTTTCGATTGGTATATCATTCATTTAGATCGGTTGCCTACAGAAAATTTTTAATTCTTCGGCTATATATAGAATTTCTTCGCGCACGCCTAGGCATGCAGGTCGTCACCTCGTGGACTTCCGTCCACAGTGATAACAACAGAAGGAATAAAGCCAAACCCCCAAATTGAGGCAATACAAAAATTTCCAGTACCAAAAAACCAAAAAGAAAAAAAATCATTTTTAGGTCTCTGGATTTTATAGAAAATTCATACCTGATTTTGCTAAAATTGCAAAACCCATGACCGTAAACTTAAAGAAAGGTTCAACTATAAATTCAACGGATAAAGAAATTATTATTATTCTTATTCAATTATTCTTATTAAATTATTTTCTTATTAAAGAAAAATTCTCATTTCATCAGACCCAATTTTGATTTACCCTAACTTTGAAAAATTATTTTCTTTAACAACAGATGCTAACAACAGAGTGTCACTATAGGCACAGTATTATCACAAAATCATAAACCTATTTGTTATGCTAGTAGACCTCTTAATGAACATGAAATTAATTATTCAGCAGTAGAAAAAGATCTTCTGGCTATAGTCTGGGCCACTAAATATTTTATGTCTTATCTGTTTGGTAGAAAATTCGAAATTCTTTGCGATCATAAGCCATTAGTTTGGCTTCATAATATAAAAAAACCAAATATGAAACTACAAAGATGGAGAATAAAATTAAACGAGTTTGACTTCTCTATTAAATATTCACCAGATAGTACCCACTCATTACCCACAATAGCAACAGTACATAGTGCACAAGAAGACAATCAGAATTATATAGAAGTAACGGAAAGACCTTTAAACTATTACAGTAAACAAATTGAATTTTATATAGGAAACTCAATTGGTTTACATTCACACGCATAGGTAAGCAAATCGTTAAACGATTAATTGCAATCGTGAATTGAGTGTGTGAAGGTGCAAAATAATTGGTACTGTAAAATGGGAAGAGAAATTAATAAAAATGTGCACCAATTCTTTAAGTTTAATTTGGACGATAACAAATCAATTTGTAATGTTTGCGGTATGAAATTCCGGTAATCATTCGACAAATTTAAGACGGCACTTGACAACCAAGCATAAGGACATTTTCAATGAGTGGAATAATGTTGAATATACAAAGTTATCACAATGCGAAGAAAAACGAAGAATATCGTATCAAACGAGTGAAAAAGCAATTGTTTTTTCCTTGATCAAAATGGTAACCACAGACGGAAAACCATTCAAGTTTCTAGACAGTGGAGGGTTCAGGGAAATAATGGATCCAATATATAATGCACTGGGCATGAACCCTGTAACGTCTAGAAATATTATGAATTTTGTGTCAGTCAAAGAGCAGTTTGTTAAAGAAAATATAAGGGCACTTGCGAAGGGAAAACTAGTGTCGCTGAAAATCGATGTTGCCACCAGAATTGATAAAGCCATCTTAGGAATCAATTTGCAAATGATACACGCAAGCCTGGCAAAAACCGAAATAGTTGTGAAGACCTTGGGCATGATTGAACTCGTGCAATCGCACACTGGAATATATATAAAGAGCAAAATTCTAGAAATCTTAGATGATTATGGCATATCACTTGATCAGATCTACAGGTAAGAATTGAATTACATACAATTATTAAAATAGTTGATTTTTTTTACAAAATTTTAACTTCATGTTCACAGCATTACGTCTGATAATGGGCGAAACATGATAAGGTATTAAATGATGCGACAGAGGAATCTTTGAAAAAGACATAGAAAGTGAGAATGTTCTGAATGTACTGGATTCTATTGAACTGGCTAATATACACCTTGTGAGATATGCAGCACACACTCTGCAACTGTGCGTATTTGATGTGAACAAAACCAAGGAGATCGCCGATAAAATAAGTGCCTGTCGCACATTATGTAAATCGCTGCGCACTGAAACATATAGGTAAGTTATAAGTAATAAAAATTTATTTATATATATATAATATATATACATTATATATTTGTAAAATCTATGCAGACGTATCTTAATTGAGAATGAAAAAAACATACCATCGCTCGACGTTGCTACAAGGTGGAATGCTAAAGAAATTATTGGACTTAAAGGATTTTTTGGCAACGCAGTCTAATATTTGTGTAGAGGCCGATTGGGATTGGATCGAGACGTACATTGACGCTTTTAGTGACCTTAAGCAACCCTTAAGTTACAAGAAAAAGATTTAGTTTATAGTCAGTTCTTCATAGTATGGATGGAACTAAAATTAAAATGCGAGAATAGCTACAATTTAATTTAAAAAAAACTAGCGGCACAGATAAAATTAAGAGAGACAAAATTGTTAGAAAATTATGGATCCTCGGGTAAATTGTATGTTGAAGAACAATCAGAAATCATTAGCAAAAGCTAATTTAAAAAAAAACAGCATTTCGTTTATATGAGTTGAAAGAAGTAAGCTGTATGTCGTAGAATGTTTGAAATTTGGGTCCTGTTTTGTTTATATTGTAGTTTTCAGAAACTAATTAAAATTGTCTTCGTCAAAAACTAATACTTTTACTAAACTAAAATCCAAAAAACATTGCATACTTATTATCGCTTTATTATTTAAGGCACAAACACGAAATATTCCAGCGCTCGAGACTCCTGAGCATGAAGAGATGTTTGCTACCCCAGTCTCGTCAATTCTTTCAACCGCATCCTCATCTGAAGAGAAGTCGCTGTTCTCGGCTTTTTTGGACGATTTGCAGACAGTTTCAGAAAGCAAAAAAGATCCTGTTTCTTCAAAACTTGCCAAAATTTACGCTGACATCGAAAACTTCGACGTAACATTTGGTCGCTTGCCATTGAATTCAAATATATTGGATTTTTTTAATGATTTGCAACTTAAGATTCCGCATATAAGTGCACTAGCGCAGGTTGTGCTGGCTACACCTGCAACGCAAGTGTCCGTCGAACGGGCATTCTCAGCGCTACACTTTATATTAACTGAACGAAGAAGTTCGATTAGTGCTGAAATTTTAAACTCCTTACTAGTTATAAAGCTTAACACATAATATGTAAAAAAAATGTTACAAAAAATTTATATATAATTTATATAAAAATACAAAAAAAAAACAAGAAAGGAAAGCTAACTTCGGGCGGAGCCGAAGTTTATATACCCTTGCAGTTGAGTCGCAGTCCGCTAGGTGGCGCCACGCATCTTATATTATTAGATATATAGCGGATCGTATATAGTTGGCCGATCCTTATGAAACTTGGCAAATCGAATTATTTTGCCAAAAGAGGAATCCATTGAAACTCCCATCCTTCTAACTTGAAAAACAACGAAGTTATAGCATTTCCGATCAATCAGTTATATGGCAGCTATAGGATATAGTTGGCCGATCCTTATTAAATTCGACAAATCAGATTGTTTTTCCCAAAATAGAATCTCTACCAAATCCCATCTTTCTAACTTAAAAAACACCAAAGTTATGCCAATTTCGATCGTTCTATGACAGCTATAGGATATAGTCGGCCGATCCTTACGAAATTTTGTACATAAGATATTTTGGTCAAATATAACATGTGTAGAAACTCCCAACCCTCTAACTTAAAAAACACCAAAGTTATGGCATTTCCGATCAATCAGTTATATGGCAGCTATAGGATATAGTGGACCGATCCCGGCCGTTCCGACTTATATACTGCCTGCAAAGGAAAGAAGGGTGTGTGCAGAGTTTCAACTCGATAGCTTTAAAACTGAGAGACTAGTTTGCGTAGAAACAGACAGACGGACAGACGGACAGACGGACAGACGGACCGACGGACAGACGGACAGACGGACAGACGGACAGACGGACAGACGGACAGACGGACATGCTCATATCGACTCAGGAGGTGATCCTGATCAAGAATATATATACTTTATAGGGTCGGAGAGGTCTCCTTCACTGCGTTGCACACTTTTGACCAAAATTATAATACCCTCTGCAAGGGTATAACAAGAAAGGAAAGCTAACTTCCGGCGGAGCCGAAGTTGATATACCCTTGCAGTTCAGTCGCAGTCCGCTAGGTGGCGCCACGCATCTTATATTATTAGATATATAGAAGATCGTATATAGTCGGCCGATCCTTATGAAATTTGGCAAATCAGATTATTTTGTCCAAAATAGAATCTGTACCAAGTCCCATCTTTCTAACTTAAAAAACACCAAAGTTATACCAACTTCGATCGTTGTATGACAGCTATAGGATATAGTCGGCCGATCCTTATGAAATTTTGTACATAAGATATTTTGGTCAAATATAACATGCGCGGAAAGTCCCAACCCTCTATCTTAAAAAACACCAAAGTTATGGCATTTCCGATCAATCAGTTATATGGCAGCTATAGGATATAGTCGACCGATCCCGGCCGTTCCGACTTATATACTACCTGCAAGGAAAAGAAGGATGTGTGCAAAGTTTCAACTCGATAGCTCTAAAACTGAGAGACTAGTTTGCGTAGAAACCGACAGACAGACGGACAGACAGACAGACGGACAGACGGACATGCTTATATTGACTCAGGAGGTGATCCTGATCAAGAATATATATACTTTATAGTGTCGGGTATAATAAAATTGTTCTATTAATTTCTTTGCATATGTATTGGTATACATTCACAAGCGTTCGTTTTGCACACGAAATACATTAATTACAACAACAAAGAAAGCAAATGTGAAGACCGTTTGCGTTGAGTTTTTCGGTCAATCGGTCTTTTGCTGACCTCTTTGTGCGAGCGTTTCTCGTTCCGCTCTTTACGAACTGCTCATTGAACGACCGAAATAAAAAAAGCTCAACGAAAACGCTCAACAGGAAACAGAAACAAAGATAGCAAAAGTCTCTTGGTCAGAGCGAGAGCGAAAGAGTATGAACTTTTTCGGTTATGCTCGCAACGAGAGCGCAGGAAAAAAAACGGTCGACAGTTATTTGCAAGCTATGCCTTTAGGCCCCCCTGAACCAATGTCCAGAACAAACTTGGGTTTTCCGCTGTTCACCTAAGAAAAGAAATTGATCAAATTTTACCATAGATTGAATTATGTAGGCTATGTTATGTCATTGTTTCTAGTACATATCATTTTTGAAATGTATGTGTACCGACGAAAATTAAAAAATTGTATCTAGCAGTTACCATATCTTTGGAATACTCATCCAAAGATGAAATCTCAGATTTTCTACATTAATTTTTGGTGGAGATTTTTTGCTGTTGGCCTGTGTTATCAGAGATTCATTCAAAATATTATAAATGAGTGTGAAATTTGTAACCTTGCTAAAACAGAACACAGAGATACAAAACTTACATTTAAATTAACCCCAGAAACCTTTAACCCCAGAGAAAAATATGTTATAGATATAGACAGAAGATTTAAGATTAACTATAACCACAAGTAAAAATGGCGTTTCTGACATAGAGAGATTTCATAAAACTGTTAATGAAAAATTAAGAATTATAAATAGTGAACGGAATCCTGAAAATGTAATTACTAAATTTGAAACAATCGTTTATATTATCATTAAAATATAATCATTAAACAAAACTAAGCTCTACAAGCAGAACACAAGCTGACATTTTTATTTTCGCCCGAACTCCAAGTGATCAAATATCATAATTATTTCTATTTAATTCTCTCAGTGTAACTAGCCGCAGCGGTCCACTAATTGCCCGTTATCAGCTGTTCCATATTCTTTATTTCTCCCAGATTGGCATGCGCTTTGTTGTTCTTTTGTAGCGCATGCACAAAAGAAGCGCATGATGAGTCTTTATTAATTCGGTCGCTATCAAAACTCTGATAGCTCAACATTTGGTGGCCCCGACGTGATCGCGCTCTAATTGAATTGTACGCGCTCTAATTGATTGAAAGTGCTTAATGGAAACCTTGTAAAGGAAAACTGGTTGCTGTTGTTTCCATTACATTGCACCTTGCACAAAAACAAAATTGCATAATGTAGTCTGGAGACGTAGCTAGTGCCTCGGTTCCTGCAAGCAGCGAAAGGCTTTTCCGGCAAGAGCAGAGGTGACCTACCAGGAGATGGAAGCCCTGCATAATAAGGTCAAGGCTGCAGTACAAAAGGAAGATTTGACCATCATGGTACTGGGGCCTTTGGAAATTTTGATGCGCAAGAAATTTACCACACCCCAGGATGAGTTAGAGCGATTGAAGTCTGTTGAAGTTGGAAGTGAATTATGCTGGAAATTCTCAGCTTGCCGCAAATGTGCGCTTTGACATTCAGGTGGGAATGGCAAAGCACTTCATGAGGGTACCAGCACACTCCACGCGTCTCGACGGCACCAATGGCCCCACTGCTTCGTCACTGGCAGAACCAACCATAGTGGTTGTGAAGTTTCAAGATGGTCTGTTGGAAAATCGTCGCTAATGCAGTCAGGACTCTTCGCTGGACCGCGACAATCGGTTCTCAGGATTTTAAATTGGAGCGAAACCTGAACAACGATCACGATAGCCAGGACGTGTCCAATTGCGTCTCATCAGTGCCTCTGCTATCTGCCCCCCCCCCCCCGTGGTCGCTATTTCAGCTGCCAAGATGGCTGCTGCTCCAGCCGTTAAGGCTTCAGATCCTGGAATCGAAAGGTGCGCCTGCGCGAAATCTCGGGAAGAAATTTCCCACCACTATCGCCACTCTACTGACGCCTGGCTCGAGCGATATTATATTCGGTTTTGTTGGGATCGGCCGCTGCCGTTGCTTTGGGGTTACATTGACCCAATAAAAATATTGAAATTGAATTGTGGATTCTTTATTAATTCGGTCGCTATCAAAACGCTGATAGCTCAACACCAAGTTTTAATATTCAAGTGATTAAAATAAAGAAAATAAACAAGCTTAATAAAAATCGTCATACATTCGATATTGTTATAGGTATAGACAAGCCCCACTTATAAAATCTAACACAACAAATCCTTTTAGGAAGACAGGCCAAATTACAAAACCTGACGAAAAACATTATGTAAAAAAAATAGAGGTAGAGAAATTACACACTATAAATCCAAATTTAAAAAAAAAGAAGAAATTTAATACCAGCAAATATAATAATTGCAGAATTCCACCGAAAAACAACCCAGAATAATAAAATTATCATTTATATAATAGCTTTATTATGTCTTAATTGTCACGCCATGTGCCAGAACATAGATATCAATCCAATCATTAATTTTACAAACAGGTAACGGATCTATGTAATTAGATTATGAATCTCCCACTAATTATGAATATCATTGACTCACAGTCAATTTAACTAAAACTGAAAAAACTTATAAAAATCTAATGGAAATCTAGTGGAGAATTTGAAGATTTGCATTAAATTCAATATCTAAAATAAAAATTAAATAGAGAAATGAACGGAATCTAAATTGCTCAACGAAACAAAAGAGGATATGCAAATTTCGTAGGTACCTTTTATAAATATTTATTTGGCTCATTGGATCAACAAGATAGGGAAGAATTAGAATCAAAAATTGATAATTTGTCCGAAAATAGTATACAGATTGATGAATTAAATAAAGTAATTTATGCAATTAATAAAGGAATAGAAACAGTCAATCGTTTAAATGAAAACCAAAGGTTAGCAATCCTTATTTTCAATTTACAAGACTTTACAGAATACATAGAAGACATTGAATTAGGAATGCAATTTACAAGATGAGACATATTCAACCCAGAGCTCCTAAAACATGACCCGTTTAAACATATTAATTCAGAAAAATTGTTAAATATCAAAACATGTATCTGGTTACAAGTTAATACTAACGAAATATTAATAACACAGGCCAACAGCAAAAAATCTCCACGCATAATTTTACCTGCTCCATAACCTTTAGGCTCCCCTGAACCAAAGTCCAGAACAAACATAGTTTCTATCACCCACAGTTTCCGCGGTACACCTAAGAGAAGAAATTGATCAAATTTTACGATATATTGAATTATGTAGGCCGTGTAATGGCGATGACCATCATTGTTTCTATTACATATCATTGAATGAATAAATGAAATTATAATTTCTCATATTCCTCGTACTATTATTAAAACCCCCATTTATAAAATTTTACCGTATCCGGATCAGAATCAGAAAATTATTTTTACCGAAACCGAAGAACAGTTGAGTACAGCTCTTCCTGAATTTTTGGACGAACCATCAACAAATCATTTAAACATTTCTGTGCGGATGTCTCAAAGGACGCATCGAAAACGACTCGTAGTTTGGTCGTTGCCCTTTGAGTTCGTAAAACACACTGGTGGGGTATAACGTAGTGTGGAGTAGCAAGAACATCATTGCTTGTAGAGGTCATATGACCTTGTGATTCGTATTCTTCTATAAATTCCAAAAACATTTTCTTTCTCGAGATAATCTTCTCTCGAGCGAAAGAAAACGCCATTTAGCTATATCAAATGTGCTGTACAAAACGATCGGATCCGACTTAAATGGAAGTCTGACTTTAAATTGACCTCAAGCCAGTATTCTAGTAGTATTTCGATGTTTCTCACACAACTCCCGTTCTGTCGACAACATCTTTTTAGAAGATGACAATATTTTTTCTAATATTTCTTCATCGCAGTTCAGACTAAAGACCGGATACCATTGATTCTCAACTTCACCATGGTGTGTATCTTTTTCTTTACTTGTGAATTAGATTGACCAATTCCAAGCAAGTTGATGCACGATTCCTCCCTACGGTTGAGCAAGATATTCAGTTTTCAGAGGATTTTCTGTCGGTGGTGGTAACGGTGCGATCTTGCACAGATTTGACATCTAGTCGATTTGGACTTCGCTTCGGTGTGACCTTTTTGACCTTTTTGCAGACAATTTAAATAGAAACAGGCTGACTTAACAATCTCAAACCTTTGCATTTCAGCAAGGCGAGTAAGCCGACTTCACTGAGCCAAAAAAATAGTCTGGACTTCACCATAACTGCAAGCTGGTTTGGTGTTGGCAGAGGAGCAAGCCAACGAACTTTTAGAAAGTTGCTTGCTAAAACCCAGCTTTGTCTTGTTTTGGTTCACTAGTCTCTTCAGCGGATAGGTGCTGGTACCTACGATTTAATATTTTTTCGAAATCGGACCTCAACAATTCCCCATAATCCAGTGAATCTTCCCATTTTTGCCTGGTCACTGGATCTACTCTAATCAAAACTAAATGTATAATCATTGAGTTTGCAATTTTAGTGACATGCCATGACATTTTTAAAATATGAGATTAAAAACTCATATTTAATTAAAGAAAATATTGTTTAACTAACTATAAAAAATTCATGAAAGTTATTTCGAGTTTTATCTTAAATCCAAAACTAAAACATGGTATGATACACTGATTTCAATAACCTTGAAATAACAATACTTCAATAAGAAAATAAAAATCTTCCATAAGAAATGTAGAAAATCAGAAATTTCAACTTTGGATGAGTATTCCAAAGATTGGTAACTGCTAGATACCATTTTTTAATTTTAGTTGGTTAACATACATTTCAATGTAATGTACTGAAAATAATGACGGTCAAGGCAATTACACGGCCTACCTAATTCAATATATGTTAAAATTTGATCAATTTCTTCTCTTAGGTGTACCGCGGAAACTGTGGGTGATAGAACGTATGTTTGTTCTGTACTTTGGTTCAGGGGAGCCTAAAGGTTATGAAGCAGCTAAAATTATGCATGGAGGAAAAAAAAATTTGGAAATGGTCTGTGTTATGGTCGGCCTGTGTTATTAAACTACAGTTGTGTAATTAATGCACAAAAAAAAAAAATAATACCAAAATATATATAGTAAGGTATCAACAAAATTTCTTTAAGTGTATATCAGTAAATTTTGTAAACCGAAGCTGAAGCCTTTTGTAACCCAGCTGCAAATAGCCTCATTCCAATTTTTGTAAAAACATAATTATTTAAGCAACCCAGCTGCAAATAGCCTCATTCCAATTTTTGTAAAAACATTAACATTTCAGATTTCCAATTTCTATGAGTCACTTGAAAACCAAAACAATATTTGTGTAAACAGAATCCCGACTCAAATCTTTTTCACTCCTTTTAAGTGAATTAACACTAAACAGCTCAAAACATTCTTAAATGGGAACCCACTTCACAGTAAATTTCACATTTTCTTGTCACCTCGATTAATTGAGACCCAAAGCATTCCACGTCAACTGACACCGCAAGTAAAAGGTTCCCACTCAATCTATTCCCTTTAGAAAACAAAGCCCCTCAGAGAGAAAAGCTTCTTTCGAGCTTTGATCTGCAAAAAGCTTCAGCAAGGGTAGCTATAAAAAGGACTTAGAGCCCCAAAGATAAGTTAGTTCTGAAAATCTAAAATTCTAAGGAAATATATTTTTTTTTCAAACTATTTTGAAGAAGATATTGTATTTAATTGGCGCAGTCAATTATATATAGTAGGGAAATATAAATGTTAGGAGCAAGAAAAAGAAAAAAATAGATTCAGATGAAATATTAAATACTTGAAAATATATTATTAGGGAAATATAGCTATTAGCAAGAAGAAAAAAAATATATACAAAAAAAAAATAAAAATATTTATATAAACAAATATCAGTAAGAGAAAAAATTTATTGTGCTAAACAGCCACCAGATAAGCCGATTAAAATATTGATAATTTGTTTAGCTGCAGCGGCATTTAATCTTCTCTGTCTGCCTCCCAGTTTGGGATGTGATTCATAGCGCATAGGCTTTTAAGAGTTTTGGAAGAGCCTCTGCGGCCGCTTCTTTGTTATATTGCGCGGAATTAACTGCAAATAAATAATAAACCGGAATTCGAAATTGTTTTTATTCGGGCGCTATCAAAAAGCTGGTAGCGCTACAAAATTATTATACAAAAAAATACATAAATTTCGAAAAAAATATACACCAAAAAGGAAAAAAATATATGTGGATACATTTTGAAGGAAAGAAAAAGGTAAAAGAGAATGAGAACGTGTCAAAGTTTTGCTAAAATCCAGAGTGGAAAATGAAAAAGAAAGGGGAACGCACCTAATATCAGCCGAAGGTAGGGGTGGATAGGGTTAACCACACAAAAAAAAAAAGAAAAAAAAAGAGAAGAAAACAAACGAGAAGCTGGAACCTCGCCACTTTTGTCGTTTCCCGAAGAAGAAGCAGAAGAAGAAGAAGGGGCAAAGGGAGCAACAAAGGGATCCCGCCAACGGAAATGCGACGGGAATTCGGGAAAGGGTTAACGGCGAGAACAGAGGAACGAAGGATTAACGGCGGGAAGCGAGATTTACAATGATTAAACAATGATTAGCCTCCGGCGCTATATAAGGAGGGTCACTGAAACGAATCGAGGTGAGTGAAAGTGAGCCAAAGATAACGACGATCCACGGCGCCCATAGAAGAGGAGCAGCGACTATGAGGAGCGTATAAGCGGCGACGTCAACAACAGGAGCAACGGTGACATCAACAACGAGAGCGGCAAAGGGAGCAGCGTCAGCGGCAGGAGAGGAGCAGCAGCTGGAGGGAACCGTGAGCCGCACCGGCGTCAGACACCAAAAGCACACGACCTGCTGGCCGAAAGCTTTGGGAGGGCGTGTATATTGGCACCAACGCGGAACGGTGACCGGGGATCGACTGGAGGAGCGGTCGAACGGCGGAGCCAAGCAGCAGCATTTGGGGAGCCAGCTAGGTGTCATCACCCTTTCACCCACTTTAAACAAGATAGAAATAAAAAGTGTCATTGTTAAACGAAGCCCTCTTTGTTATTTCTGGGCTCGGGCAGTCCCGTCGAATCTATAAATTCGGTTTAATGATCCACAAACTGAGTGCAGTAGCCGCGGATATTGAAGACACTCAAGCTACTAGCAGGTCATATTCAAAGGGAAGATAAGAAACATATCGAACAGCTGACAAATGTTGCCAGTATGTAGGAGGTTCGGACGAAGGTGGTATGTAAGAACAGCTTACGTTTAAATTTTATCCGGTACGAAAAATGACTTTAATACAAAATAATTTTATGGCACCAAACTTTTGTGATTTTACCTTTTCAGAAGCGAATTTGGAGGATACAAAAATTAACACTCATCCTCTACTTTGCTCCTCTGTACTTACTTGGAAAAAATGTATAGCTTAAGATGACTATAATGTTTCTGTAATAACTATAATGTGAGATGCAACGGAAGAACTATCAGAATCAAAGTGTTAGTGAAGACATTCGTTTTTTTAAGCTGAGGAAGATGAGGTGGAAGGTTGGTCAGTGGCTCCAACATGTGGGAGTTTCACGCGATGGTGGGATCACCTGCAAGGGTCCGCGATGATTGAAATGTAAAAGTTTGTTTATGTATTAGGTTGTCAAAAAAGTCTTGCGGTATTTTCGGTTTGATTGCCTTTTCTTTTAAAGAGAAAATACGGCATATTTTACAGTACTACTACGATAAAAACAAAAATGCATCTTAAGCCGCCAATAAAATTTGAGCAGTTTATGGACCCGATACAGTTTCCATTTCCCCCGCACAACGATGGTTTCAACGTTTTCGTTCTGGTGTAGAGGTGGTCGAAGATGCGCCACGCTCCGGAAGGCTTTTCGTCGAAAATTGCGATTAAATCGGAATTGGTCAAAAGAGACCGGCATAGTAGCAGCCGTAGCATTATAAACCATTTGAAGAAGCTTGGAGTCACTAAGAAGCTCGATGTATGGCCACACGAATTGACGCAAAAAAACATCTTTGACCGTATCGACGCATGCGAATCGCTTCAAAATCGCAACAAAATCGACCCCTTTTTGAAGAGTATGGGTCACTTACGTATGAAAAGTGGGTCACTTACGTCGTGGTCGAAAAGCGGTGAAGCGGCCCAGACGGTGGCCTGGATTGACGGCCAGGAAGGTTCTTCTGCGTGTTTGGTGGGATTGGCAGGGCATAATCCACTATGAGCTGCTCCCCTAAGGAGAACGCTCCATTCGGACCCGTACTGCCAACAACTGGACCGCTTGAAGACAGCACTCATGCAGAAGAGGCCATCTTTGATCAACAGAGGCCGAATTGTCTTCCACCAGGACAACGCCAGGCCACATACATCTTTAGTAACGCGCCAGAAGCTCCGGGAGCTCGGATGGGAGGTTTTTTGCATCCACCGTATAGTCAGGATTTCTCACCAAGTGATTACCACATGTTTCTGTCCATGCCAAACGCGCTTGGTAGTCTGAAGTTGGCCACAAGAGAGTCCTGTGAAAATTGGCTATCCGAGTTTTTTGCCAATAGGGAAGTGAGCTTCTATGAGAGGGGCATTATGAAGTTGGCATCTCCTTGGGAACGCGTCATCGAACAAAACCGCATATTTGACTTGAATCGCATTATTGTAACCAATTTTATGAACATTTGAAAATTCAATAAAAATACCGCAAGCCTAATATAACCTTTTGACAACCTAATATATCACTGCACACGCGAAGCGATACGGATGTTTCAAATGTTTGTTTTTATGTAAATGTAAATCAATAAAAATTAAATTTAATTATTTTAATTTAGTTAATTAAAGATTTGATAATAACGCTTTTATTAATATAATATTATTTGATAATAATAATAAAGCGCACAAAAAATTCACGTCTGACTGCTTTAAGATAAAGAGAGGAAGTGTTGACCATCGAATCAATTGTCCTTCAAAATATCGGAAATATCCCCAAGCATCTTTAAAAATAGCACGACTATGCCATTTCCGAAACGGGCAGCCGCCCAAAATGGAATCCGTAGAATGTTCTATCCATCTAGCTTAAAAAAAAACAAAGGTATGCCATTTCCGATCATTCAGTTATATGACAACTATAGGATATAGTCCTCCGATCGATATTTAAGTTTGTAGATAAGGTTGTAATATTATGTTATGTTATGATGTACATATGTTGTAATGTTATCGCGCAAAGAGCGCTTAGATGCCGTGTATCTCCGGGAAAAATGCAACATAATAGTTTTAATAAAACACACAACAAAAAAAACATCTGGCTTAACCCAATATAAGCGAAAAGACGCTTAACCACAATTTGTTACAAGCAATAGACAAGCTTTTTCTAACAGTTGTGATGTGCTTAAACAAAAACTAGTGCATTGTTTTAAATAAATAAGTGCCACGCAAGGAGCTCATTGAGCAACGATCAAAAGAACGTGCATAGAAGCTCAGTGAACCAAAGAAATGGCGTCTACTCTTTATTTTCAATCAGCTATACCGAAATGGAAAAATCGGCGATAAAGAGCAACAGGGCTCCCGACCACCCTTTCAATGGTGGAACCAAATTTCGCACCAACAACAAGCAGTGAGTACAAAAGCAACATCTTCGGAAAGTGCCAAAACGGCCAGACTGGATTGGATCGCTACAACCAATGTAAGCGCAAGCTCAGCCCGCAGAGTAATCCGGCAGGCAATACAACAAAAATTAACCGCGTAGAGAAGATAGACGAAGAACCAGGCAGATCCAGTAGTAACAGATTTGCCCTACTGGCTAAGGTGGACGAAAACCAACCAGCGCCAGACACCGCAAAAAAACCCAAGCCCCCTCCAATCTATATCAGGAAGATAACCTCGAGTGCCCTGGTCAACCGAATTACGGCGTTGATCGGGAACGGTGACAACTTTAATGTTGTCCCGCTTATCAAAGGGAACATCCACGAAACAAAGGTGCAAACCAAGATTGAAGAGCACTTCCGTATCGTGTCCAAATATTTGGACAATGATCGGATAAACTATTACACGTACCAGCTGAAAAGTTATCAATATTCTAAATAAAGTTAAAAAGCCACAATCAAAAATCAATCAAAAATTTTGACAACTATCACTGGGCACCTTGGTATGTTCGTAACGAAAACTTCTACCGGGATTTGGGCAACCTCGCATTAAAAGACGAAATTCAGAAGCAAAAAGAGTTCTACATCAAAAAATTCTAAAAATTGTCTTCGCACCCAAATCCCCTCGCTCTGGGATTGACTCGGGTTTCTAGCAGATCCCACCTGCGCCGCAACCACCTTCCAACCCAGCAATCGATTTTTAGAGACGTCTAACTCTGTATCAGTCAATATGACGGTTAGTTAAGTAAAATATAAGACTAAAGATAACACCTCTTGTTAGTTTCCCAAAGAGAAGATTCAAGAAATAAAAGCCAACGTTAAACTAAACAAGGAAAATATAGTTGTTAGGAAGAACAAGGAAAAAAATTATAAAAAAAAATAAATAAAAATAAAATATTAGAAAGAGAAAAAATTTGGTGGGCTAAGCAGCCACCAGATAAGCCGATATTGGTAATTGGTTTAGCAGCAGCGGCATTTAATCTTCACTGTTCACCATTCAGAGCGCATGGGCTTTTGGGAGTTTTGGAAGAGTTTCCGCGCCAAGCCTCTTGTTCTTGCTTACATATTTTTAAGTTGATATTGATGGGCCGCTTCTTTGTTATATTCTTTGTTATAAATTATAAACCGGAATTCGAAATGGTTTTTATTCGACCGCTATCAAAAAGCTGGTAGCGCTACTAAATTATTATACAACAAGAAAGGAAAGCTAACTTCGGGCGGAGCCGAAGTTGTTATACCCTTGCAGTTAAGGTTCTTCCATTTCTGATCGTTCAGTTCTATAGTCGGCCGATCCTTATGTAATTTGGCAGGTCATTATTATATTATATTGCCCAAAATAGAATCTGTAAAAAGTCCCATCATTCTAACTTAAAAGACACCAAAGTTTTTCGATTCCGATCGTTCAGTTATAAGGCAGCTATAGGATATAGCTGCATTTGTTGCGACCACAAAACAAGCAAAACAGAACGAAACATAAAAAAATATATTCAAGGTGTAATACAATTTTTTAAAGGAAATGTTTACGTCCTCGCTTGCCAGTAGATCGGAACAATCAAAATCCAAAATTATCTAATTTAGTTTCATAAAGTTAGCCTTACGGAAGAAACGAACTATATGAGGGTTAAATGTAGACCTATGGATAATTAAGCTATCGTTTTCGATTAAAACCTCAAGAAAGGGATGATATGGATCCTCAGTGTTAGAAATGGGCAAAGTTCTGGAGAGAGTAATAGCATCACGATCAGAAACGAAAGACAAAATCAGCAGCCTACCTAAAGAATTTCTAACGTGATTATTTTGCTCAAGTGAGATGTCGCACATGCCCGCAGCGAAGTCGTAGTGCGATGAAAAGACGATGAATTATCAACATTAGACCACATGAGTTCTGGGATATTGAAGTAACTCAAGCTACCAGCTGGCCATATTCAAAAAGAAGAGTAGAAACGTATGGAATAGCGGAATAGCGGAATAATAGTATGTAAGAACAGCTAACGTTTAAAGATTGACCGTTCCGAAGAATTGTTTTAATACAAAGAAATTTTATGTCACCATACTCTTGTGATTTTACCTTTTCAGAAGCGAATTTAGAGTATACAGAAATTAACACTCATCCTCACCTTTGCTCATCTCTACTTACTTGGAAAAAATTCACAGCATAAGATCCCCGGCTTTAACCAAGTTTCTGTAAAAACTATAAGGTGAGTTGCAAAGAAAGAACCATCAGAATTCAGTTTGGGAAGTTTACTAAGTAACCCTATTCTGATATTCTGATAGGCAAGTGTTAGGGAGGAAGTAGGGTGGGAGATTCACTCGATCGTGGATTCACCTGCAAGTGTCCAAATATATCACTGAACAGGCGAAGCTATACGGATGTTTAAAATGTAGAACTTTGTTTTTATAAACGTAAATAAATAAAAATATATAACGGATTGTTTAAATTTAATTATTAAATAATTTTGTAATAACGCAGTGCGTACAATATATCACGTACGACCGCTTTAATATAAAGAGAGGAAGTGATAAACATTAAATCAATTTTCCTTAAAAATGTTGGAAATATCCCCAAGCTTCTTTAAAAATAGATTGATTATGCCATTTCCGATCATTCAGATACATGACAGCTATCGAATACAGTCGGCCGGTCCCTATGAAATTTTTCAGATCAGATGAAATTTACCTCCAACCGCCGTAATCCAATTGGGCAACCGCCCAAAATGGGAACCGCAGAAAGATCCAAGAAAGATCTATCCAACGAACTATCTATTCAACGAGTTTCAGACTTTTAAAGGCAATGTTTATATCCTCGCTTGCCAGTAATGTTAATTAAGCTATTGTTTTTGATTTAAACATCAGGAGTGGGATGATATGGATCCACAAGGTTAGAAAAAGGCAAAAGTTCTGCGAAACAAACATATGTTTCGATGGGGGGATCACCTGACGTGGTTTTGGTGCCGCCGTAACTAATACTGCGGCATCAGTTCGTACCGGGGGTCCGGACGGTTGATTACCCTGCTCGGGTATTACCCTGGCTCCCTATTCGCTAGGCTCCGATAAAGTACCAAGCTGTGTTCTGAAGAACTGTGCCGAGGCTCTGTGTAAACCGCTTGTTGGGCTAAGCAGCCACCAGATAGACTAATTAGAATATTGATAATTTGTTCATCTGCAGCGGCATTTAATCTTCTCTTTTGACTCCCAGATTCGCATGCACTTTGTTGTCATTTTTGTAGCGCATGCGCTTTTGGGAGCTTTGGAAGAGCTTCTGCGCCAAAGCTGTTCTTCTTCTTGTTGTAGTTGAAGAGTTGTTATTGACGGGCCGCTATTTGTTTTATTGTGCGGAATTAGCTCAATAAATTAAATATAAACAATTGAATCTCGTCTTTAATTCGGTCGCTATCAAAAAGCTGATCGCTCAACATTGGTGACCCCGACGTGATCGCGCCCGAAGTTCAATCAGTTTAATTGCCCGAGAAACTAAAAAAACTGCGGTACGAAAAACTCATAAACAAAAAAAAATAACAAACATCTCTTGGTTTTCGATTTGGTTCACACGCGCTGGAGATTTGCGGGATGGAGTCTGGATGTGGAACTATTGGATCTGCTGCCGCAAGCCGGGAAAGGATGCTGCGGAGAAGAGCAGAGGTGACCTGCCAGGAGATGGAGGCGCTGCATCATAAGGTGAAGGCTGCAGCGCGGAATGAGGATGGCACCATTGTGGCGCTGGAGTCAGTGGAGAAGCGTTTGCGTGAGCGGTTCACCGCGCTTCAAGAAGAGTTGGAGGAGCTTAACTTCAGCGAGATCGGGAGTGACCTTTATTGGAGATTCTCGCAGCTGGCGACTGATGTGCAGGTGGACATTCAGGTGGAGGTTGCCAAGCACTCCATTAGAATTGCTGCCCACTCCACACTTCTCGACGGTGCCGGTGTCTCACCCATGCCATACAAGCCAGCCCCCTCCTTACCAGCGTTGCCGATGCCAACATTTAGCGGCGGCTATGTTGACTGGCCGGATTTCTTTGCCCTTTTTAAGACGACGATTGACAGCCATCCTCACCTAACAAAAATGGAAAAGCTCCGGTGGCTCATTTCATGCCTGCGCGAGTCAGCTTTGGAGACGGTGAGAGCACTGGAAATAACTAACGCGAACTACGATGTGGCTCTTGACCTATTGCGCAATCGGTATAGTAATAGGCGATTAATTTTCCAGTCTCACATCAACGAGATCCTGCAGCTTCGTGTGGTCGAGCCAGGTTCTGTTGCTACGTTGCGGGAGCTGTCGGATCGGTTCAATGGGCATATGCGGGCCCTCATGAGTTCCGGATCAGCTGCCGAGATCCAAGGATGCTTGCTCATCCAGATTGTCCTTCAGAAGTTGGATCCGGCCACAAGAGCCAAGTGGGAAGACACTCTCGCCGGAAACAACGACAGCCTTCCGTCTTGGGAGTCCATGGCACGATTCTTGGAGCAAAGGTGCCGGACTCTTGAATGCGTCGACTTTTCTTTGGCTGCGTATCCACCATCTAACCAAGTGGGCCGAGGGAGATCTTCGAATAACCGATCGTCATGCATGATTATCAACGCCCGTCCAGCTCTATGCGCCCTGTGTGGTGTTTTAGCGCACCCGCTTCCTACATGTCCAAGCTTCATTGCCTTGCCACTTAGTCAACGGTACGACGAAGTGCGACGGCTGACCCGCTGCTTTGTATGTTTGGAGGATGGTCATTTTGCACGCGGATGTTCAGCTGCCCGTTGCCCAAAGTGCAATCGCCGACATCATGCTTTGTTGCACCATTGCGGGCAGCTGCCCAGCTCAAACAATTCCCCACCACTACGAAGCTTGGGTTCCGCCGTTGGTGTTGCCGTTGCTACCCCACCGTCCCAGTCAATCAACACGGTCTTGACGCAGGATCGCCCTACTGAAGTGCTTCTGCCAACCGCCAATATCCTCATCCGTGGTCGATCAGGTGCCTTCCTGCCTTGCAGGGTGTTATTGGACTCTGGTTCTCAAGTTCACCTTATCTCATCGCGGCTGGCAAGTCAACTTCAGCTTCGTCGCACCAAAAGCTGTGTAGCGGTCGCCGGTCTCGGCGGCACTGAGTTTGCTACGGATGGATCCTCCGTTAATGTGTGTGTGAAGTCTCGACTAACCACATATTGTGCGAACCTAGAGGCGGTTATAGTGTCTCATATTGCGGACTGTCAGCCCAGCCTTAAAATTGATATTTCGAAATGGAAGATTCCTCACGGCGTAGCGCTGGCTGATCCCAACTTCCACAGACCGCAAGGTGTGGACCTGCTAATTGGAGCCAGCCTGTTCTTCAACCTATTGTCAGTTGGCCAAATCCAATTAGGTCACTGCCTCCCAGTTGTCCAAAATACACTATTTGGATGGGTAGTTTCTGGACGCAATGGACTATCGCGGGATGCTGGATTGCCCTATGCAGAAGGAGAAGAGGAGAAGAATCAACGTTCCGGACCCCCTGCACTCGTTAGGAGAACTCGACTCCCGCATTGGTCTATTGGGGGGAGCAATGCATGGTCAAGAGTTTGGAAGAAGTTGGTGTGCCTTGTTCGCCCTGTGAGTTCTAAATCTTCTTAATGAAAAAGACATGTCTGCTGCCCTTCTAAAATTGTTATTGAAGGCCCACCCTTCAATAGGGGGGAGGATGTTGGGCTAAGCAGCCACCAGATAGGCTAATTAGAATATTGATAATTTGTTCATCTGCAGCGGCATTTAATCTTCTCTTTTGACTCCCAGATTCGCATGCACTTTGTTGTCATTTTTGTAGCGCATGCGCTTTTGGGAGCTTTGGAAGAGCTTCTGCGCCAAAGCTGTTCTTCTTCTTGTTGTAGTTGAAGAGTTGTTATTGACGGGCCGCTATTTGTTTTATTGTGCGGAATTAGCTCAATAAATTAAATATAAACAATTGAATCTCCTCTTTAATTCGGTCGCTATCAAAAAGCTGATCGCTCAACACCGCTCCTTAAACTCATTAATCTATCGCTGGAGACTTCGATCTTACATTCGAGGAATCTTACATTATTCCGCTTTTCTAAATTGTAAGCAACTCCAAAGCTTTTTGAAAAACTTATCACTCCATATTTGCCATACCTAAGTAGTAGCGACGCTTCACCACTACCAACTTTTTGGTGCTAACATCTTTTGTCACGGATTGGTTGCAGAATGGATTACAAACAGACGTCATTTACACATTTACACGGAACAGATAGGTACATTAATTAAGAAGGTTCAAATTTATTAACAAAGTGGTTTTGCCTTTTTTAACGTAAATTTAAAGCCATTTAAACAATTTTAAATTGTTTAAAAGGCTGCCGCCCACATTGATTATATTTAAACTGCAATATTAAAAAACAAATAAAAGAATATATAATATATATCTCTTAATATATCTTTTCTGCTGGAGGAGACTGGAATTTAACTCTGGTTTCTCAGAATTAGTAGTCAGACATGAAGTAAGAGACTGCGCAGAAGCAACAGAAATCCATCGAGTGCGGAAGTCGTGCATTAGTAGTTAAAATAAACAATCTTGTACACGTTACTCAAACCAAATTACCCAACTAAAAATTATTTGGGGGCTCGTCCGGCTCGTTGGGGGAAAGACGAGTCTACAAGAAAGATCAGTACCCTAACACCAAATAACAATACAACACTAAATGTAGGAGATTTAACAAATAAAATTAAAGAAGTTCGTAAACTTAATGATACCTTAACTCATAACTGTACTATATTAAATATAATATAGTATAGTCTTATATATTAATGCTACGGTCTTTAGCGACAAACTCGAATTCAAATTATCGAACAACAACCTATATTGATTATAACGGTACAGTTAATTGAAAATTACCTCTACTTATAAAAATACTATTATGACCTATGGTAAAAATAAACCAATAACCTCGGAACTGAATGAAAAACATAGGAAGAGAGTTCTAAGAGTTCTCATTACAGGCTTTAATTGCTAAATTTCATACACATTATTTTCTCATTGAATACACCTGACCTACAAAATGCAAAATGGTTAAAGTTCTGGAATTAGAAAGCAACAACATCAGGGCACATTTTGCAAATAGTTTCTCAACCTCTCATAAAAAATCTCAAATACGGGCATTGTAGTGAGCCAAATACGGGTGGAAATAGACATTTCAAAAAAAACATAGTTAAAAAACCAAAATTATAACAATCAACGGAACAATAATTATTTAATGTTTAACCAAGACAACGACCAGGACAGAAATAATTATGGTAATTACAATAAGAATATAAATAATTATTGGAACCATGGTAGATTTATTAAAAACCAAAGAAATCAATAAAAAATGTCAATTCCAGCTTCAACCAACTGGCAGCCTCGTCAGCTTGTGATCTGCTGTCTTAAGCATCGCTAGTCCTCGGGTTTCGACGACCCTGGAGGTGATCCTTTCTTGGGGCGGCTGATGATCCTCTGCGACCAGGACCAGATCGTCATTCCCGACTTCGCGCGGTTCCCACTGCATACGTACAGCCCACCTCCCGTCCTACCGACCGAGGGACGCTGCCACGTAACGTACGGCTCGCGGGAATAGATCCGAGGTAGTTAGGCAAAGACTAGGAGAAAGATATCACGAGGAAAAGTGTTGCCCAGATAAGGCGGTTAATATTTAAGATTGTTAGTACAGCAAAGTGACAAGATGTGGTAGAGACCATTGTAGTCCGAACATAATACCCTGAACGGATTGTGTTGGGCATATGTCGAACTACAATGGCTGAGGAGTATAGGACGAAAGTTTCTGGTCCTTCTACTAGGAACGTTAAAGTTTACGCGTAAATGTTGGCTGTCTATATTTCCATAAATAAGATTATATAGAAACATGACACCCAGCATCGTTCTACGGTTTGTTAATGATGGTAAGTTGATAAGTAAAAGTCTACTACGATAAGAGGGGAGGTAAAGATTTGCATCCCAATTAAGTCCCCTAAGAGCGAAAGTAAGGAAGTTTTTTTTACAGATTCAATGTGATCTTGGTGACCTCCATATTGAGGACTCTAGACACACGATCCATCCTCATGAATCGGACGGACCAATGATGTATATATGCACGGGTTATGTACGGGTGAATAAATTCTTTCGACCATCTTTTAATAAATCCAAGCACACAATTAGCTTTATTAACCATGATAGATATATGGTCGGTAAATTTAAGTCTCATAGTCTCAGTAGGACACCTAAATCGTTAACATGAGTTAATCGTTCTAAGGCGTTCCCATAGAGAAAGTACATAGCCTGGTGAGGACTAGATCGGTAAAAAGACATAAGTTTACATTTCGATCCATTAAGCTTTAGGTTATTTGCTAAACACCAATTTTGAAGTTTATCCAAATCGGATTGAAGTCTAGACTGGGCGCTAGTGAATTTATACTGAAGGCATAGCTTAACGTCATTAGCGTACATAAGTACAAGTGAATTAGTTAAGGCAAGGGGCAAGTCGTTAATAAACAGAGTAAAAAGTAGGGGTCCAAGATGGCTTCCTTGGGGCACCCCAGATGTGGCGCGGACTAAACGCGAGGTAACATCTTTAAAGAAAACACGTTGGGTTGGAGAAAAACAAGAAGATCAGTTGGGAATCCCAAAAGACTGAGTTTACTTATAAGAAGCGAATGGTTAACAGAGTCAAATGCTTTACTGAAGTCAGTGTATATGACGTCTGTTTGTAAGCCACTCCGGAAGCCATCCGTGATAAAAGATGTTAGCTCCAATAAGTTGGTAGTGGTGGAGCGGCGCTTCATGAAGCCATGCTGGCACGGAGCGAAGAGTTTAACAAGCGGTTTGCACAGTGCCTCGGCGCAGTACTTCAGAACACAGCCTGGTACTCCATCAGGGCCTGGCGAATACACGGGCTTAACCTTAAGAAGATCCGATAACACACCACTTTGATCGAAAGATGGGCAAAATATATGGTTGGATGATTGGATATTATAAGTGTAAGGCTGAGCTAAACTGCTCCTAGGTGAATAGGTAGTTTAAAAATACTGTGCAAAGAGATCGGCCATTGCCTGATCGGTGTTCGCATAAGAGTTCTCAAACGTAAGCAGTGGGGGAAAAGATACATGTTTACGCTTAGTGTTTACAAAGTTATAAAACTGCATCGGATCCTGAGTCAACTGAATCCTGCAGCGGCGAATATAACTCCTATAACATTCTGCGTTATCTTGAATAACTAACTGTACAGCCAGCTAATCTATGTTTGTTTAAAAGTCTACTCATACTATTCTTTAAATTTATAAGGTGCCTTGTATACCAAGGCGGATTCGTTGAAGCGGACGGATATTTCCACGGCACGCAAGCGTCGATAAATATGTTCAAAGTATAATAAAATTTTTGTAATGCAATGTTTATATATATATATATATATATCCTCGCATGCCAGTAAATCAGACCAATTAAATTCCAAAATTAACTTATTTAATTTCGTAAAGTCAGCCTTACGAAAGAAACGAACTTTCTGAGATTTAACTGTAGACTTAAGGTCAAAAAAGTAATTATTTTCGATTGAAACCTCAAGAGTGGGATGATATGGATCCTCAGGGTTAGAAAGGGGCAAAGTTCTGCAAAGAGTAATTCCATCAGGATCAGAAACGAAACATAAGTCCAACAGCCGACCTAAAGAATTTCTAACGTGGTTAATTTGCCCGAGTGACATGTCGAACATGCCCTCAGGGAAGACATGGTGGGAGTTAAGCTGTAAAGACGGTGAATTATCAACATTTGACCACATAAGTTCTGGGATATTAAAGTCACCCAGAGCTATCAGCTGGTCACGATCAGACAGACGATCGAAAACCAAACGAATAGCGGACAAATGTTGCCAGTATGTTGGCGGTTCGGACGAAGGTGGTATGTACGAATAGGTAACATACAAAGATTGATCGGACAAAGTGATTTTGATGCAAAGAAATTCAATGTCACCAAACTCTTGTTTGGTTTTACCTCTTCAGAAGCGAATTTGGAGTCTACAGAAATTAGCACTCCTCCTCCCCTTCGCAAAGTTCTATCACATCTAAAAGTGGTGTACCTACTAGGAAAAACTTCGGAGCTTAAGATCTCCGGCTTTAACCAAGTTTCTGTAAACACAATAATGTGGGATGCAAAAGAAGAACTATCAGAATACAGTTTGGGAAGTTTACTACGTAATCCTCTTTTATTCTGATAGGAAAGTGTTAATGAAAACATTAGTTTTTTGAAATTGAGGAAGATGAGGTGGAAGGTTGATCAATGGCCTTAACATGTGGGAGTTTTACACCCACAGGTTTGGTTATTTTTTTTCACCGTACTTGGTTGATGTTCTTGGACGAAAATGTTCTCTGGCCAAAAGCTGGCGGAACAGATCGTCTTGAACATCTGCAAGGGCACACGTATTTTGAAAGATGACGTGTGCCTGGTGTAAGAATATTTGAATTTTGTAATATCCACCACCTTTATGTCGGCTTTTGCTTTGGCTTTGATGTAAGCCGAGATATCAATCTCCAATGTATCAGGGGCAAGCCGGGAAACAAAAATGTGTTTCGATGGTGGGATCACCTGCAAGGGTTTTGGTGCCGCCGTAACTAATACTGCGGCATCAGTGCGTACCGGGGGTCCGGACGGTTTATTACCCTGTTTGGTGACTGTTACAGGAGTTTGAATTATTGGGTCTGGGATCACTTAAAGCGATGCCACAGAGGACATATCGAACAATTGCTCATTGATTCCGAGACATTCGGAAGCCGAATTTTTCTCAGGTCCGGCCCTTGGGGTGGCCAGAGATATAAGCGGCTGCATAGTTGTCGGCTGAGCAGGCTGAAGATTATTCGACCCGAGCACATCACTAAAAGCGGATTTCTTACGCTTTGGAGTAGTTGAAGGCTACTAAACTGTGTATCAAGCTAATCAACTCCTTGAAACCGCTTTTAGTCTGCTTCATAAACGACCTCATTTCGTCCTGAACAGCACGACAACCATCACAGCAAAAGTGGAGACCAGACCTACGCGAGATTCCATCCGAAACTGAGGCCGTGAACCACTTAGCGTGTAAAACGTTTTCACAGAGCCAGCAATGGATGGTAGGCTGGGAAGACGAGATTGTCTTATTGCAAGACTTTAATGCACAGACCAATTTAAAATCCATAATTATTAAAAATTTAAATAATTAATTTATTAAAAATTATTTAAAATTAAATAATTAATTTATTAAAAATTATTAAAAATAATTAATAATTAATTTATTATTTATTAATTAAATTATTAATTAAATATTATTCAATTTTATTAATGAGGAACCTTGAACCACTGTACAAAGGAAACGAGAAGGGGAGATTAAAGAGAGCAGTTAGTGCATGTTAGTAAGATTTAAAGAAATAGAGATAAGAATCTCTATTGAGCGAGAGAAAAAGCAAAAGAATAGCAACAACACCGTAGGAGATGAAGAAGCAGAGCAGGGCTATGTTTGGAAAGTAAATTAAATAAATAATTATTTTACCTCCAAATATATCACTGCACACGCGAAGCGATACGGATCTAAAAAATTGCAATTTGTTTTTATATCTGTAAAGAAATAAACACCGATTGTTTATAGAAAGCTTATTGCAAATTTTACAAAAACGTAGTGCGTACAAAAAAAAACACGTCCGTCCGCTTTAAGATAAAGAGAGGAAGTTTTCCATAAATATATTGCCGAAAATGTAATATTGCCCAGTGAATTGCAGCTAGTTCCTGCTCAGTAGTACACTTGTTACTTTCTCCTTTTGTAAATGCTCTTGATGGGTATGCAATGGGAATTTGGAGACCATTATGGTTTTGAGTTAAAACCGCTCCACACGCTTGCTGACTTGCATCTGTGATTATACAGAATTCTTAAGTAAAATATGGGTATTGTATCAAAGTAGGTTCCATAAGTTTTGTTTTTAAATATTGGAATGCATTCTGACATTTATCAGACCATTGAAAAGGGACATTCTTTTTCGTGCGGTACTGGGTAGTTCATAATGACATCATATTTCTTCTCGTCTGGAAGTATTCCTTTATCAGTGCATTTATGGCCTAAAAAAGTCACTTCATGCATAAAAAATGAACATTTTTCTGGATGTAACATCAGGACGCGAGATTGAGGGCGGAACCAATTTGCGATTGGTATACGATTTTATTAAGCTTATATCTTCCTTAAACTCGAAAAGCTGGACGAAGCGCAACAGCAGATGGGTTCCTTTTTGGAGATCCTGAACAGAAATCCCTTCGTGACGGATGCGGTGGCAAAATTTGTAAATGTAGGCGAACACTCTCTGTAGGGAGGGAAACGAGTTGAACGCTGACGGACCAGTTGCAGCTGCGGAAGATAAGTTCCGCAAGATAAGTTGCATCCGATAAGTTGCAAGTCAGTTTGCAATCCCAAAGCTCTATCTACTCCGCACAATTAACTGCGATCATAGCCTCCAACATCACTGACTTTCCCGCCAATGTAAAGCTAGCGGATCTTCATTTTCACCATCCTTAGCCAGTGGATTTGCTAATTGAAGCTGGATTATTTTACGAGCTGCTTTGTATGGGGCAAATTCATCTGCCTCCTGGTTTGCATTCAATCAAAAAACTCGGCTCGGTTGGATTGTTTGGGGAGGCGGACGCCTACGCGCCGGGTACTCATATGGGAAGACGTGAGTTGCAAATAATATTAGATCGTCCTTTAACATCACTAATTCTCATTCCCCTGCCTGTATATTATGTGGTGGGTGGTCTCACGTAGAGTCTGCATATTATGGAAAGCTAAATCACATATTTCACAGTGTAATCTATTTATACACATTTTTTTATTTTCTCCGAGGTTTGTGAGGTACAGGTCCAAGTCGAAGCTTAAGAATGGAGCATGTAACAATGTTTTCGGACTTGGGGTTCTAAGCCTGAACTCTGGGAATACTTGGATTTTTACGGTTTCTGGTTTGATTGCGCTTTTGGGATCCATGTATTCAGGTGGCTAGTCGATATTTGAATAAAATATTATCTATTTCGTGATGATTGGATTTAATCTGGTTATTTTTGTACAGGTGTCACAAAGGTGAGAAGACCTTATTCCTTGTCTGTTAAATTGAGTTCTATCTAAGCTATTGAACTTCCTATTTCTCCATTTTTCCACTTGCCTGCTCGTCCCAAAGGAAAATCAATTAAAAAATTCATTAAATTTGATTTCGAAGGTAAATAATTTTAGAGCACCTTATACATAATTTGTGCCGAGCAAGATAAAAAGCTTTTTCCCAATCGCTGACCCAAACGGATTGTCTGCTCCAAAAATGTAAACTTTTATAAGTCCTTTTTATACCAGTAGCCCGTTTCCATGCCAACCGAAAAAAGCATCAGAGTAACCTAAGGATTTATGTTATTAACATTTTTTCTGTCTTAGTAGGCCGTTCCTTTTAGAAAGTTTGTGGACCGCTTTGAAAATATTTCCAGAGCTCAGTCTGCCTCTGGCCGACAACGTGTGAACATATATTTTTATTTCACACAAAAAACATTTTTATTTTCTTTTTCAATTTTTTATATTATTTATTTTACTTTATTTAATTCATCAAGATAAGCAATCACATCCAGATATTCCGTTCAGTTCTTCCGAAATATTTTGTATTTTTATTGGCTCTGAATTGGGTAATCTAATGGGCTCCGAGGTTTCCTCGCTCTTGTCGTAACCTAAGCAGTTACGACTCTGATATCCTTCTTACCTCATTTTAATTTTTATTTATTTTTTGTATTAAGGCTTAGTTTTACGAACCAATCGTTAATCCACTCTAGGATTCGAAATCGCTTAGCAAAAAAACAAAAAAAAAAGGCGGGGAATATATTTTTGGTATTTCTAAAATAAATCATATTATTTTCTTAAATTTATTTCCTTTACTTATTTTAATGTTCAATCGCTGAACATCCTATTATTCCCCTTGAGATCTTCAGAGATATTTTTATGTTACAATAACTACGTGCCATGTCTTTCGGTTTTCAGCAGATACGATTCTGTCATCACATTTTGATTATCTGGTATATATATTATCTAGCAATCGCCCTAGGAGTAAGATAACTGGCCGATCTGCCTCGTTTTCTTTTTTTTTTATATTTCCAAAGCAATCAATCTTTATTTTTATTTTTTTCTCCAAGTTGGTCCTTATCTGATCGCCAAAAGAATGAAGGTGGGGACCCTCCTTATTTTAAAATACTACTTTAAAAACTTTAAATTGCTAATGCCTGTAAAGTTATCACTTCAACACTTTATGGGCCCCCTTTTAATGACTCATCACGTTTCAATGACTCAACTCCCACTTTAACTTTAGTCCAATAAAACAGAGTCTAGACAAAATTAAAAGCCCATAAAGGAGTAACGAGTGGTAAAATTGTTTTTTATTATGTATTTTTTTTTTAATAGTTCAATATGTTAAATCCAATCTTTTGTTGATTCATTTCAAATGGGACCTTCTCCAAATTCCCCCATATAACGTCACTTATTAAATAAAAATTAAAATATATAAAAATATAAAAAAATTATATAAATTATATATATATATATATATATAAAAATATATATAAAAATTCAAAATAGGTTATAACCGTAATGTGATTGTTACCCGCAGGTTCTGTGGGAAGACAAAAATCCTGAACGCACTTCCTGGCAGCGGAGCTAGCTTGAAGCTAGATTAATCCAAATGTACGAGTAGTTTCATTTTATTTCACTGCTTAACGCAATCAATTTTTTCTTGTGAAATTCTAATTAAATTCTCGAGGCGAATTGGGGCGTTCGCTTTTCAACCAAATCTGCGTTACGACGTCAGCATACGATGCCAGGCCGTGTCGGCAAAGAAAGCGAAGCGGCTGCCGGGTAAGGCTTCTTTGAAAAGGGGGTCACCAGCTTTCCTGAACCCACCACCTGAACCAAGTGACGTAGGGCCCGGCCCGTTGCAAGATGGGGCTATCTGATTTTCATGCTCTTTTCCGGCCGATTTAAGCTCGTTCCCTATTCGCACGCGATGAATTTTAATTATTAGAGATATAAAATGAGCGCCCGTAATTTGAATCCTCTAAATAACACGACATTCGCCAATGAGATATAGCTGTAGTTCAACGCGTGCGGGATGAACAGGTTGCAAGACCACCAGCTCAACGTTGTTCATTACAGTTCGGTGACATGCACAATAAAAATCAAGTCGGACTTTTCGGTGCTAGCCGCGTTTCGGTACATTCCGGCAGGCATCTTTCGTAGCATGTTCTCACCCACCACGAGTTGAGAGAGAAAATTTTTTCTCTCAACATAGACTTTTCTCTCAAAAAACTGGACTTAGAAAATTTTCATCTCACTTGGGACTTTGTGCGTGGGACTTATAACTTGGAAAAAAATTATTTCATGAACATTTCAACGTGTATTATTTAAGTTGAAGAACAAAGTTTAAACACAGCTCAATATTAATAAAAAATATTATTTATATAAGAAATTTGTGCTTTTACATTGGCAGCAAAAAAAATATCCCGCGAAATTAGTGTGCGTTTTGTGCAGCGTTTTTATTATAATTTAACCCAAATCGAAACGGTCACATTAGGTTGTTCATAGTCCGTCGCATTGGTTTATTATTGTGAAATGGTAAGTCCACTGCTGTGTTCATTCAATTATTCCCATTTTATTATGTTAATAATGATGAATAAACATTATTTCATTAAACAAATATTTTCAGTTCTGGCTGTACTAGAAATTTGGACGTCCAATATCTTTATTTGTAAAAATCTTAATAATTTGTTTTTCTTTTTAATTTATTTTTAGCTTTATGATATTTTATATAATTTTATATATATTTTATATTTGATACTAGCAGTACCCTGCCACGTTTCGCTGTGGCATATTGTTGTTGCACGCATAAAAAATAAGTCAAACAAAAAAGAATAATTTTCAAATTAATTAAATTCTGTAATACTTGTGGGTATACAATATTCTTTGTTTCTCCTCCTTAATCATTCATTATTATTTCTGTATTTTAGTACATAGGTTGCTCTTCACTTAAGCACCTTGTGATACACGACATTTTTTGTTTTATTATCAGGCGCAAAACAAACAACGCAGATGGTCTTCCGACCCGTGAACATGCCACGTATAATTGACCATGGGAAAAACATGAATGTTCTAGATTTAAACCACAAACTTTTAAGGATTGGCCTTGTGATTTGTTGATTGTCATGGCAAATGCAAGACGTATCGGAAATTGAAGTCTTTTAAATTCAAACGGCATATCGGTTGGGATCATCGGGATCCTCGGAATGAGAACTTCCTCACCTTTGAATTTTCCTATCATTATCGTAGCGTAAATTACATTGTTCATCAATTTACTAACCACCAAACGCGTACCGTTGCACAGTTTATATATTTGTAAAAATTTATTCTGTGTATCTTCGAAAGGTAGTAATGATCCAATTCGATGGTGAATCTGTCCTTGTATCTACAAAATAAAAACCAGATTCTTTAACTACATTCTATGTAAGTACAAAAATAAATACCTTAAATGTCGGATTAAAACCTCCTTCTTCGATAATGTCTGCCCCAAATGACGTCATTTGGAAACAACTATTGTATTTTCGAGTATTTGCAAGAAAGTGGCGTGATTCTTGTGTTTCGCCGCAAAGCAATGAATACAATGGCTCTTGTGGCGGAGTCAACACTGGCCATTTCACTTTACCATTAACGCAGCATAATCCAGGCGTTTCTCCGGAAAACTTTAATGCACCACAATACTCGCAAACAACGTCCATTTGCCCAATGCAAACGCTAGGATGCAAGCTGTAATCATTGCTGCAATCGTATCGAAACGCAGCTCGATTCAAATCAGCTAAATATCTGCGTCGCAAATTGAAATCTATTTGAGAAGCACGAAGTCGAGCCATACTATTGCGGCGCTGATCACGTGCAATTTCTCGTTCATCTTCAGTCCTTTCATATGCAATATTTTGTATTCTTCTTGCATTACGGCTTTGTCGGGAAAGATTCGACCGTCTTGGTCGCGGCATTATTAATTAAACTTCACTTCACTTCAATCCACTTGTTAATTATTTATTTAATAGAAATAGTTTTAATATTGATTTCAGCGCAACACAATCTTTTTGGTTCGTTGTTAAATTTAAGAGCCTGACTATGAATTTGACTTCGTTTGTAACTGACATTTTGACATTTGACATTTTCTTCTTAGCTGTCTGCCTAAATAAAAAAGTATGGGCCAGGGAGGAACGCTGTCGAACGGGACAAAAAGTATCCTATGTCCTTCTCCTGGCTCTAAGCTACCTCCCTACCAATTTTCACTCAAATCTGTTCTTCCGTTCTTGATTTATAAGTGGTGTAACATAAAACACGATGTTCTTTTATATATATAGATAGATAATGAATAATACATAAATCATCCCTCAGTCATCCCTCCAACCTAATCTTCCTAATAGATATTCTACGGCCAGCGGGCTAGAAGTCATCAAAGGGCATTAGTTTAGCTTCAAACTACATGAAATAAATCGCTGCCGGAATAATTTCTGCAGCTCCACTTTAATATTTTTGTGTTAACTTTATATTAAATAAAAATCAATTAACTCATTATTTTATTGACAATTTAATGGTGAATCATATGTGCGATAATAGTATTTGTTTTATGCTGTATGTGTATTGTTTGCATTTTACTGTCAAAAATAAGTACGAGTATTAAATACCTCTAAAGCACTAGGCCGCCGCTAACGAATTAGTCGTGAATTTATTTAAAATTATTTTTCACCTAATATCGGCGATTAATTCTGTCGTTTGGAAATTCATAAATTGTGAATTTATTTATATAATTCGTTGTGTCTCTTTGCTTAGACCCTAATTTTTAGTATTTGCCTCGCAATACCTTTTTTTTTTTATTACCCCCACTCGGCCACTGCTGGAAACCCGATCCGGCTGCATATGCATTTATGTGGCAAATTCTTGCTATTCATTTCTTTGTTTCTCATAGCGGAGGCTCTGTCCCCGCATACCCTTGACCCTGTCGCTGCTTGGCAGGGCACCGGCTCGATTTGACGAGCTCATTTACTTTGTTGCTAGAGCGGCTGCTCCGACCCCGCACACCCCTTGCCATGCCAACTGCCTTCATGGGCAGAATAGCTTGAGCAAGCATTCTTCTACCAGTGCGATTTAACTTGGCCACATATGAGCTCTCCGTTCCAAGGGTACAGGGAGAATAAACCATACGCCAGTGACTCAGAATCTGATAGCGAAGGGCCCCCGCGTACTAACCCCACAGTAGGAATTATGGACCCAGAGCAGCTTAAAGTTGTAATTCAGGCCGCGGTTAACCATGCCTTGGCGGAAAGGGTCAACAAAAAGCAGGAATTGCGCCAAGCCATAGAGCAGTTGGCCGCCCAGGTGGCAGCGGTGCAAATCGCACCCTCACAAGCAAAGGCTCCAAAAATCAAGGTTTATGAGCCCATTGATATCAAAGACAATGTTCAATGCAATGATCCTTTAGATGCCGTTAAATGCCTGCCCGAATTTACGGGGGCACAAGAAACATACGTCTCTTGGCGGCAAGCGGCGGTAGCCGCATATTACATTTTTAGGAATTATGTTAATAGCTCACGCCATTATCAAGCGGTAGTCATAATTAGGAGTAAGATTAGGGGCCCTGCCGATGCAGTGCTATCCTCGTTCGGCACAATATTGAATTTTGATGCGATTATAGACCGCCTCGATTTCACATATAGTGACAAACGACAGATTCGCGTCATCGAGCAGGAAATGGGTACCCTCAGACAGGGAAGCCTCACGCTTCTGCAATACTATGACGAGGTCCAGAAAAAACTCACCTTGCTTACTAATATGGCAACTATGTCGTACGAAGCATCGGCGGCAAGAATTTTATGCGAAAAGTTCCGGGATGATGCGCTCCGCATTTTTATTCGGGCCTCAAGCGCAGCCTCTCCGATGTCCTTTTCTCGGCAAAGCCGAAGACATGCCAACTGCGCTGGCATTGGCTCAAGAAGTGGAATCAAAACCACGAGAGGTACAGCTTCGCAGCATCGTTCGCGAAGAACCTGGAAGATAGGGACAAGAAGCAAGTTCCAAAGGCGCAATATCGCCAACAAACGTCCTATCAAGGGCACTCCCAAGTGACTAAACGACACAAGGCTCAGGTGCACTCCGCTCCGAGCAGTGACAGGCGTCGCGAAAACACGCCAGAGCCTACCAAAATAGGAAGCCGGCCGGATCCGATCGATCCGGCCCGCCCAAAATGCAGAAGGTAAACCACATTACTCTGGGCCCGAACGAAACCGAAGATTACACCGCCGCAGCTTCAAGCGCGGCACAAGAAGTCAGTGACGATGCTATCCATGAATATGATTCGGACGCAATTAATTTTTTAGGGGAAAATCCCTGCTACCTGTCATCAGACGAAGAGTAGCGGGGGTAGATATGAGACTTTTAATAGATACGGGCACGGCAAAAAATTGCATCCGTCCATACGAGGGATTGAAAGGTGTCCGCCCAGTAGAATCGCCATTCACGATACATTCGATCCATGGTGTCACCACTATCACTAAAAAGTGTTATGTTTCCCTATTTAACTTGAAGGCCACGTTCTTCATATTTCCAGATTTGTCCTCCTTTGATGCCATAATTGGTCTTGACCTGTTAAAACAGGCAGGGGCATCGCTTTGTCTAGCTTCCGGCCACCTCAAATGGGGCTCCGAAGAAGAAAAGTTAGAGTTCCAATCGTGCCCCGACGTCAATTTACCAACATTGATTGCTCGGACGCGCCGCCTCTAGTTAAATAGGCCTTTATTAAAAATGCTTGGCAAACGAAATACTTCCCGACACTTGATCTGAAGTCAGGCTACCACCAGATCACTCTGACAGAGCGTGACGCGAAAAGACTTCCTTTTCCGTTAACGGAGGGTAACGACGAGTTTCGCCGGCTTCCGTTTGGTTTGAAGAATGCTGCCAGCATCTTCCAAAGAACCATCGACGACATACTGCTAGAGCAGATTGGCAAATTTTGCGATGTCTATGTTGATGATGTCATCGTTTTTTCAGAGGACGAAAACGCCCACATACGGCATGTGGATTGGGTTCTAAGAGCCTGCTCGACGCCAACATGAGGGTGTCAGCAGAAAAATCGCGATTCTTTAAAATGAACGTTAGTTTCTTGGGCTTTATTGTCACTAATAAAGGTACCACAACAGACCCAGAAAAAACCAAGGCCATACAGGAATTCCCCGAACCCCAAAAATGTATTCGAGGTGAGATCGTTCCTTGGCCTGGCCAGTTATTACCGATGCTTCATCAAAGATTTCGCATCATTAGCTAGGCCCATATCTGAAATACTTAAAGGGGAGCATGGAAGTGTCAGGTAGGCACAGATCCAAGAATATCCAGGTGCAATTTAGCGAGCAGCAACGTCATGCTTTCCATAAGTTGCGTAACATTCTGGCTTCAGAGGATGTCATCCTCAGCTATCCCGATTATAAAATGACATTTGATCTAACGACAGATGCCTCGGCATATGGCATTGGCGCAGTGCTTTCCCAAAAGGGACGCCCCATCACTATGATCTCCAGATCCTTAAAGGACAGAGAGGTTAACTACGCTACCAACGAAAGGGAGCTGTTAGCCATAGTTTGGGGACTAGGAAAGCTGCGTCACTACCTGTATGGGGTCAAAGACATAAATGTCTACACTGACCACCAACCGCTGACCTACGCGGTGTCGGATTCTAATCCGAATACGAAAATTGAAAGGTGAAAGAACGCACCGACGAGTATGGTGCCAAGGTTCATTAAATGCCTGGCAAAGGCAACCTCGTTGCAGATGCCCTCTCGAGGCAACAACTCAACGTTGTAGAAGAGAAAGAGGCATTTTCAAGCGCGGCCACAATTCACAGTGAGCTGTCGCTAACCCACACTATCCCATTAACGGAAAAGCCTCTAAATTGCTTCCAAAACCAGATAACTCTGGAGGAACCCCGCTGTTCGTCGAAACGCAGCTTCGTTCTCTTTGGAAACAAGAGACGGCATAATATTGACTTCTCTTGCGAGGAGTCATTGCTGGAGAAGCTCGCGGACGTAATAGTTCCTAAAGGCGTAAACGCCATCCATTGCGATTTGCACACGATAGCAATGGTACACGACAAATTGGTTCGGGCAATTTCCTGCCACCAAATTTTGGCACTGCAAAAACCGACTAACGGATATTTTTGCGATTGACGAGAGGCGGGGAGATTCTCACTGTCGAGCACAACAGAGCTCACAAGTCTGCCCAAGAAAACGTGAAGCAACATTTCCTTACGTGCATTGACAAATTCTCGAAATTTGCCATGGTCCAATCATTCCCTCTAGAACCATAGAGGACCTTAAACCGGCATTACTGCTGCTGATGAATGTTTTCCCTAAAACCAAGGTCATATATTGCGACAACGAAACATCGTTAAAATCGCACACCATTTTGACCATGCTGGAAATCCATTTCGGCGTTAACGTTTCAAACGCACCGCCCCTCCACAGTACCTCAAACGGACAAGTGGAGCGCTTCCACAGCACTCTGGTGGAGCTCGCCAGATGCATTAAAATTGATAAAGGCATCAGTGACACCGTCGAGCTAATCTTACTGGCCACAGCCAGGTACAATAAATCTATTCGGTCATCGACAAGAGGCCGGCCGACGTGATACAAACACAATCGGAAGAACCACTGTATGAGATTCAGGATAAGATTAGGATCGCCCAAGATAAGCTCAGGAACAGGGAAAATGCTTCCCGACAAAACAGGGTGTTCGAAGTTGGCGAAAAAGTCCTAGTAAAATCCAACAGGCGACTAGGCAACAAACTCTCTCCATTGTGTGAAGAGAAAGTTGTAGAAGCGGCCATGGGGACCACAGTCCACATTAAGGGGAGGGTGGTCCACAAGGACAACCTTAGGTAGACGAGGCATGGTCATGATTCGTCTGATAATTTTTTACCACCTTTTTCACATTTTTATTCCTAGCCACTTGGCATAAGTTTTCTTATTTTTTATTTGTCGTTATTATTGTGTTTACTTAGGCTATTCTACGCTTTGATTTATATGCTTGGTGGTGGGCTTCTTAAATTTTGCAAAACACTACAATGAATTCAAAAATTCCAGGTTCACTCCTATACCTCTGTTATTCCTTTTGACCCTAACATCGGCACACGTCACGGGCTACTCGCAGGCCAAATACATTGATGGTCGAATATTAGTATGGGAAGAATTCGTAGGACACACGGCAATCTCTCAGGATACAGGCGCGTGGTGGAAGAGACTAATAACATGATTCACATGTTTCTCCAGTCACCCATGCAGAAACTTTTGAGCGTAGATGTTGCTCACCTGCGTAACCTACTCGAGTCACTGAGATTCCACCATAGAGTAGCTAGGAGCTTAGACTTTTTGGGAGCGGCTTTAAAGGTAGTGGAGGGAACGCCAGACGCGGAGGATTTTGAAAAAATCCGACTTACCGAATTTCAGCTCATTAATGCAAACAATAGACAGGTCAATATTAACAGTAAAGTACAGGAACTGATAAATAACATTACTAGCACAGTCAATCAAATTCTGAGGTCGACTAAAGAATCCCAAATTGATTCGGGACACCTATACGATGTATATGTGTATGTTATTATGTATGTATGTTATTATCTCGGAATTGGATGATTACAATGGAGCTGCAAAATTTATTGCTTGCAATAGCGCTCGCCAAAATCAATATAGTTAGCCCTCGCATACTAGATCATGCAGACCTGGAAAGTATGTGTATAGAGGAGCCCACAGATACCCCCCATCAAAGATATATTGTCCGTTGCGTCCGTTAAAGTTTTACAATCCGCTAACATTATTCATTTCATTATTAAGTTTCCTAAAATTAAGTCAGCTTGCGTCAAAATTACAATTTTTCCCGTGTCACATCACGACACAATGCTCAGACTGGAGGACAAGGTCATAGCGGACTGCGATGGAGAGATCCACACGGTAAAAAACTGCTCCATGTCATCGGGAGTCACATTTTGCCAACTGGCGCTGAGAAGATCTTGCGATGGTAAAAAACTGGTAAAAAACTGCTCCATGTCATCGGGAGTCCTCATTTTGCCAACTGGCGCTGAGAAGATCTTGCGCCCAGGAACTCCACGCGGGTGGGATTGCGCACTACGACATCCAGCATAGCGATCTGCATCCCATCACATATGTGGACGAGGGAATCCTCATCATAAACGATCACCCGGCTCGCGTGAGTGTGGACAATGGCACTTACATCTACTTGCAAGGAACACACCTTATCACCTTCATCGAGAGTGCCACAGTTAATGAAACCCGATATATCAATCATGATATTTCCCAGAAGAGGGCACCAGGAGTAGCCAGCTCGCCTTCCCGGAACATTTCTCTGGAGCACAATATTCTCAGCCTCCCATACCTTCACCGCTTGAGTGAACGTAACCTGGAGCATATCAAGAGATTTGGGGAAGATGTCAACAACTACCGCTCGCACCAGATAGCGCCAGTCGCGGGAGCAGTTTGCAGCGCATTGATTTGTATCGGCCTCACTTATTGGCGAGTTCACCCAGGCCAAGAGATCCGCGGCCCAACTAAAGGAAGTGATTGTCCAAATAGGGTCGGCCGAGGGCGGCCTTAATCTGAAGGGGGGCAGTAGTTAACTAAGTCAACCGGGCGACTGCAATGACCGATCGTCCGAAAGCTCTCTCCGGCCAAATTGCTGTCCCAGCGTCTGGCCAGAAGCTCGTGCATAGCCGGCAAGCACTGCCCATTGGAGAGGCCGCTATGAGTCTCACTTTTGTTAGTTCTTAAGTTCAGTTCTGTTTTTGCATTTATGAAATAAAGAGCCATCGCTCCTACATTGAAACTCCGACGATCCGTCGTAAAACACTTATTATTACAAATCTGACTGAGTCTCTAGTCCAGCAGATAAAGAGGGATAGTCATCCTCCAACCTAATCTTCCTAATTGATATTCTACGGCCAGCCGGCTAGAAGTCATCAAAGGGTTGTCCCAATCATCACTTTCCATATCTTGTTAATTGGAGTGGAAATTGTCGACGGCGGTTTATGTTGACCCTTCAATGTCTAGGTTGCTCAAGCTATCTCAAGCGCCGGCCTACCAAAATAGGAAGCCGCCCGGATCCGATCGATCCGGCCTGCCCAAAAGGCAGAAGGTAAAACACATTACTCAGGGCCCGAACGAAACCGAAGATTACACCGCCGCAGCTTCAAGCGCGGCACAAGAAGTCAGTGACGATGCTATCCATGAATATGATTCGGACGCAATTAATTTTTTAGGGGAAAATCCCTGCTACCTGTCATCAGACGAAGAGTAGCGGGGGTAGATATGAGACTTTTAATAGATACGGGCGCGGCAAAAAATTGCATCCGTCCTTACGAGGGATTGAAAGGTGTCCGCCCAGTCACGATACATTCGATCCATGGTGTCACCACTATCACTAAAAAGTGTTATGTTTCCCTATTTAACTTGAAGGCCACGTTCTTCATATTTCCAGATTTGTCCTCCTTTGATGCCATAATTGGTCTTGACCTGTTAAAACAGGCAGGGGCATCGCTTTGTCTAGCTTCCGGCCACCTCAAATGGGGCTCCGAAGAAGAAAAGTTAGAGTTCCAATCGTGCCCCGACGTCAATTTTAGCAACATTGATTGCTCGGACGCACCGCCTCTAGTTAAACAGGCCTTTATTAAAATGCTTGGCAAACGAAAGAAAGCCTTCGCAAACCCCAACGAGGCCCTGCCTTACAACACGTCGGTGGGTAGCATCAGGACGGTAAGCGAGGAGCCCATTTATGCCAAGCTTTACCCATACCCAATGGGGGCTGCAGATTTTGTCAACAGCGAAATCCAAGAGTTGCTAAAAAAATGGCATAATACAAAAGTCAAAGTCATCCTACAATAACCCAATATGGGTAGTAGACAAAAAAGGGCACTGACGAAGCGGGCAACCGCAAAATGCGACTCGTGTTGAACTTTCGCAAATTGAACGAGAGGACGATACCCGATCGCTATCCCATGCCAAATATCTCTATGATACTAGGGAATTTAGGCAAAGCCAAATACTTCCCGACACTTGATCTGAAGTCAGGCTACCACCAGATCACTCTGACAGAGCGTGACCGCGAAAAGACTTCCTTTTCCGTTAACGGAGGAAAATACGAGTTTCGCCGGCTTCCGTTTGGTTTGAAGAATTCTGCCAGCATCTTCCAAAGAACCATCGACGACATACTGCTAGAGCAGATTGGCAAATTTTGCGATGTCTATGTTGATGATGTCATCGTTTTTTCAGAGGACGAAAACGCCCACATACGGCATGTGGATTGGGTTCTTAAGAGCCTGCTCGACGCCAACATGAGGGTGTCAGCAGAAAAATCGCGATTCTTTAAAATGAACGTTAGTTTCTTGGGCTTTATTGTCACTAATAAAGGTACCACAACAGACCCAGAAAAAACCAAGGCCATACAGGAATTCATACAGGAGATCGTTCCTTGGCCTGGCCAGTTATTACCGATGCTTCATCAAAGATTTCGCATCATTAGCTAGGCCCATATCTGAAATACTTAAAGGGGGGAGCATGGAAGTGTCAGTAGGCACAGATCCAAGAATATCCAGGTGCAATTTAGCGAGCAGCAACGACATGCTTTCCATAAGTTGCGTAACATTCTGGCTTCAGAGGATGTCATCCTCAGCTATCCCGATTATAAAATGACATTTGATCTAACGACAGATGCCTCGGCATATGGCATTGGAGCAGTGTTTTCCCAAAAGGGACGACCCATCACTATGATCTCCAGAACCTTAAAGGACAGAGAGGTTAACTACGCTACCAACGAATGGGCGCTGTTAGCCATAGTTTGGGGACTAGGAAAGCTGCGTCACTACCTGTATGGGGTCAAAGACAAATCACAGTGAGCTGTTCGCTAACCCACGCTATCCCATTAACGGAAAAGCCTCTAAATTGCTTCCAAAACCAGATAACTCTGGAGGAAGCCCGCTGTTCGTCGAAACGCAGCTTCGTTCTCTTTGGAAACAAGAGACGGCATAACATTGACTTCTCTTGCGAGGAGTCATTGCTGGTGAAGCTCGCGGACGTAATAGTTCCTAAACGCGTAAACGCCATCCATGCGATTTGCACACGATAGCAATGGTACAGGACAAATTGGTTCGGCAATTTCCTGCCACCAAATTTTGGAACTGCAAAAACCGACTAACGGATATTTTTGCGATTGACGAGAGGCGGGAGATTCTCACTGTCGAGCACAAACAGAGCTCAAAGGTCTGCCCAAGAAAACGTGAAGCAGGTACTCTCCGAGTACTACTTCCCGAAAATGGGCTAAACTAGCAAGCGAAATAGTCGCTAATTGTAGGACATGCGCTAAGGCAAAGTATGACAGACACCCCAAAAACAGAAACACCACTCCCATCTCATGTAGGAGAAATGCTACACATAGACATTTTCTCCGCGGTCAAAAAACATTTCCTTAGGTGCATTGACAAATTCTCGAAATTTGCCATGGTCCAATCAATTCCCTCTAGAACCATAGAGGACCTTAAACCGGCATTACTGCTGCTGATGAATGTTTTCCCTAAAACCAAGGTCATATATTGCGACAACGAACCATCGTTAAAATCGCACACCATTTTGACCATGCTGGAAATCCATTTCGGCGTTAACGTTTCAAACGCACCGCCCCTCCACAGTACCTCAAACGGACAAGTGGAGCGCTTCCACAGCACTCTGGTGGAGCTCGGCCAGATGCATTAAAATTGATAAAGGCATCAGTGACACCGTCGAGCTAATCTTACTGGCCACAGCCAGGTACAATAAATCTATTCGGTCATCGACAAGAGGCCGGCCGACGTGATACAAACACAATCGGAAGAACCACTGTATGAGATTCAGGATAAGATTAGGATCGCCCAAGATAAGCTCAGGAACAGGGAAAATGCTTCCCGACAAAACAGGGTGTTCGAAGTTGGCGAAAAAGTCCTAGTAAAATCCAACAGGCGACTAGGCAACAAACTCTCTCCATTGTGTGAAGAGAAAGTTGTAGAAGCGGCCATGGGGACCACAGTCCACATTAAGGGGAGGGTGGTCCACAAGGACAACCTTAGGTAGACGAGGCATGGTCATGATTCGTCTGATAATTTTTTACCACCTTTTTCACATTTTTATTCCTAGCCACTTGGCATAAGTTTTCTTATTTTTTATTTGTCGTTATTATTGTGTTTACTTAGGCTATTCTACGCTTTGATTTATATGCTTGGTGGTGGGCTTCTTAAATTTTGCAAAAACACTACAATGAATTCAAAAATTCCAGGTTCACTCCTATACCTCTGTTATTCCTTTTGACCCTAACATCGGCACACGTCACGGACTACTCGCAGGCCAAATACATTGATGGTCGAATATTAGTATGGGAAGAATTTGCATTCGTAGGACACACGGCAATCTCTCAGGATACAGGCGCGTGGTGGAAGAGACTAATAACATGATTCACATGTTTCCCCAGTCACCCATGCAGAAACTTTGAGCGTAGATGTTGCTCACCTGCGTAACCTACTCGAGTCACTGAGATTCCACCATAGAGTAGCTAGGAGTTTAGACTTTTTGGGAGCGGCGTTAAATGTAGTGGAGGGAACGCCAGACGCGGAGGATTTTGAAAAAATCCGACTTACCGAATTCCAGCTCATTAATGCAAACAATAGACAGGTCAATATTAACAGTAAAGTACAGGAACTGATAAATAACATTACTAGCACAGTCAATCAAATTCTGAGGTCGACTAAAGAATCCCAAATTGATTCGGGACACCTATACGAGATGTTATTATCTCGGAATAGGATGATTACAATGGAGCTGCAAAATTTATTGCTTGCAATAGCGCTCGCCAAAATCAATATAGTTAGCCCTCGCATACTAGATCATGCAGACCTGGAAAGTATGTGTATAGAGGAGCCCACAGATACCCCCATCAAAGATATATTGTCCGTTGCGTCCGTTAAAGTTTTACAATCCACTAACATTATTCATTTCATTATTAAGTTTCCTAAACTTAAGTCAGCTTGCGTCAAAATTACAATTTTTCCCGTGTCACATCACGACACAATGCTCAGACTGGAGGACAAGGTCATAGCGGACTGCGATGGAGAGATCCACACGGTAAAAAACTGCTCCATGTCATCGGGAGTCACATGAGAGAAGAAGCTGAGAAGATCTTGCGCCCAGGAACTCCACGCGGGTGGGATTGCGCACTACGATATCCAGCATAGCGATCTGCATCCCATCACATATGTGGACGAGGGAATCCTCATCATAAACGATCGCCCGACTCGCTTGAGTGTGGACAATGGCACTTACATCTACTTGCAAGGAACACACCTTATCACCTTCATCGAGAGTGCCACAGTTAATGTAACCCGATATATCAATCATGATATTTCCCAGAAGAGGGCACCAGGAGTAGCCAGCTCGCCTTCCCGGAACATTTCTCTGGAGCACAATATTCTCAGCCTCCCATACCTTCACCGCTTGACTGAACGTAACCTGGAGCATATCAAGAGATTTGGGGAAGATGTCAACAAGTACCGCTCGCACCAGATAGCACTAGTCGCGGGAGCAGTTTGCTGCGCATTGATTTGTATCGGCCTCACTTATTGACGAGTCACCCAGGCCAAGAGATCCGCGGCCCAACTAAAGGAAGTGATTGTCCAAATAGGGTCGGCCGAGGGCGGCCTTAATCTGAAGGGGGCAGTAGTTAACTAAGTCAACCGGGCGACTGCAATGACCGATCGTCCGAAAGCTCGCTCCGGCCAAATTGCTGTCCCAGCGTCTGGCCGGAAGCTCGTGCATAGCCGGCAAGCACTGCCCATTGGAGTGGCCGCTATGAGTCTCACTTTTGTTAGTTCTTAAGTTCAGTTCTGTTTTTGCATTTATGAAATAAAGAGCCATCGCTCCTACATTGAAACTCCGACGATCCGTCGTAAAACACTTATTATTACAAATCTGACTGAGTCTCTAGTCCAGCAGATAAAGAGGGATAGTCATCCCTCCAACATAATCTTCCTAATTGATATTCTACGGCCAGCCGGCTAGAAGTCATCAAAGGGTTGTCCCAATCATCACCTTTCCATATCTTGTTAATTGGAGTGGAAATTGTCGACGGCGGTTTATCACTTGACCACATCATATTAATTGGCGCCCAACATCTAAAAGTACCCACTGTAACAAATTGGGGAAACAGGTAAGTGAGCACCTCCAACTATATGCTTTCCTATATCTGCATTAGTTTAGCTTCAAACTAAATGAAATAAATCGCTGCCGGAATAATTTCTGCAGCTCCACTTTAATATTTTTGTGTTAACTTTATATTAAATAAAAATCAATTAACTCATTATTTTATTGACAATTTAATGGTGAATCATATGTGCGATAATAGTATTTGTTTTATGCTGTCTGTGTATTGTTTGCATTTTACTGCCAAAAATAAGTACGGATATTAAATACCTCTAAAGCACTAGGCCGCCGCTAACGAATTAGTCGTGAATATATTTTAAAATTATTTTTCACCTAATATCGGCGATTAATTCTGCCGTTTGGAAATTCATAAATTGTGAATTTATTTATATAATTCTCTTTGCTTAGACCCTAATTTTTAGTATTTGCCTCGCAATACCTTTTTTTTTATTACCCCCACTCGGCCACTGCTGGAAACCCGATCCGGCTGCATATGAATTTGTGTGGCAAATTCTTGCTATTCATTTCTTTGTTTCTCATAGCGGAGGCTCAGTCCCCGCATACCCTTGACCCTGTCGCTGCTTGGCAGGGCACCGGCTCGATTTGACGAGCTCATTTACTTTGTTGCTAGAGCGGCTCCAAAAATGAAGGTTTATGAGCCCATTGATATCAAAGACAATGTTCAATGCAATGATCCTTTAGATGCCGTTAAATGCCTGCCCGAATTTACGGGGGCACAAGAAACATACGTCTCTTGGCGGCAAGCGGCGGTAGCCGCACATTACATTTTTAGGAATTATGTTAATAGCTCACGCCATTATCAGGCGGTAGTCATAATTAGGAGTAAGATTAGGGGCCCTGCCGATGCAGTGCTATCATCGTTCGGCACAATATTGAATTTTGATGCGATTATAGACCGCCTCGATTTCACATATAGTGACAAACGACAGATTCACGTCATCGAGCAGGAAATGGGTACCCTCAGACAGGGAAGCCTCACGCTTCTGAAATACTATGACGAGGTCGATAAAAAACTCACCTTGCTTACTAATAAGGCAACTATGTCGTACGAAGCATAAGCGGCAAGAATTTTATGCGAAAAGTTCGGGGGTGATGCGTTCCGCATTTTTATTTCGGGCCTCAAGCGCAGCCTCTCCGATGTCCTTTTCTCGGCAAAGCCGAAGGACATGCCAACTGCGCTGGCATTGGCTCAAGAAGTGGAATCAAACCACGAGAGGTACACCTTCGCAGCATCGTTCACGAAGAGCCTGGAAGATAGAAACAGGAAGCAAGTTCCAAAGGCGCAAGATCCGATCGATCCGGCCCGCCCAAAAGGCAGAGGGTAAATCACATTACTCAGGGCCCAAACGAAACCGAAGATTACACCGCCGCAGCTTTAAGCGCAGCACAAGAAGTCAGTGACGATGCTATCCATGAATATGTTTCGGACGCAATTAATTTTTTAGGGGAAAATCCCTGCTACCTGTCATCAGACGAAGAGTAGCGGGGGTAGATATGAGACTTTTAATAGATACGGGCGCGGCAAAAAATTGCATCCGTCCATACGAGGGATTGAAATGTGTCCGCCCAGTAGAATCGCCATTCACGATTCATTCGATCTGTCATATATGTATACTTACAATAAAACCTACACTCTCTCTCTTATACTAACGTTACCAGACATTGTAATCACCAACATTATGGGCATTTCTGTAAATTCGAAAATAGATATACACACTTTAATAAAGGCAGTTCGCAGCCACAATTCAGAATGAAAGCACAGACCTCTACCTTATGGACATAACATCTTAACGACGAGGATAAAAGAAAAGCGTATCACGCAATTGTTGATTTTCATCAAGATGCCGACAGATACTAACTTATTACAAGCAATCCTGGCTCAACAGCAGGAATTTACGACAACTATATTGGAGCAGCAACGGAACTGGATGCAAGATATACTAAGCAAAAATGCCGCAGCAAGCGTGAGTGATTCGGTACGCGCGGGTGAATCTATATGCTCTCTGTTTCACATATTTGACAAAGATGTACAAAGCTGGTCAGTGCAGATCTGAAACAAAAAGCTTACTTCCTTTCGTGGTGTGGTGTATCAATATTTGAACTTCTAAAAAATCTTTTGGGAAGTAGCAATTTGAACACATTTACTTACAAGCAACTCACAGACAAGCTCACGGAGCATTTCACAACCAAACGTCATATTGTTGCAGCTCGTTACGAGTTCTTCAAAAGAGAGATGAAACATTCACAAACACATAGAGAGTGGTAGCCGACATGCGCGGGTTCGCTCGTGAATTTGTGTGCAACGCAGAAGGTTGTTTGTCAAACTATGTAGATGAAATGATTCGCGATCAAATCATAGTACATACGCCATATAATGCAGTTCGCGTATCTGCTTTTCAAAAGACGCAACCAACTCTTGAAGATGTGCTCATAATAGCAGAAACTTACGAGACAACAACAAAAACCGTTGCAACGCTAAAAGAAAATATAGAAAAAAATGTACCCCTTAATGCAATTAATAGTTATCAAAAGAAACGCCAGTAAGGAAATCAAACAAAAACGCATTAAAATCGTGCTCTGGCTGTGGTCATTCTCATCCAAGAGAAAAGTGCAAGTTTCGCGATGCCGTATGCTACAAGTGTGGTAGAAAAGGACATATTACCGTCGTATGTATGTCAAATCAAGACAAAAGAAATTGGCGAAATCAAGACCAAGTTAAAAAGCAAGATAAAAACGAAGCAAACGATATAGAAATGATTGAAGCAGTATACAGTGTAACAGGCTTAATCAAAAATGAAAGGAACAAAAAAGTCATTGATCTGGATATCTTAAACAAAGGGGTTTCATTTTAAATGGACTCAGGAGCAACCGCATCCGTAATAAACTCAAACACATACGCTCACGAGTGTTGCACTCATTTGGGCGCACACCAATACCATTGCTTGGGGAGCTGCATACGGTTGCGAAATGTGGTGAAATAGAAAGACAAAGAGAGGCAAACGTGGAAAATTCGAACAATCTTTTTGGTTTGGATTTATTCAAAACATTCGGTTTTGATATAATGCCAGTATCGAACATTAACGAGGTGCACAGTGTCAATGTGACTGACATACACAACAAATATAAAAACGTTTTTGAGCCCGCAATGGGAGAGATAAAAGACTTCAAAGCCAGTGTAATTTGAAAATCGACAGCAACACCGAAGTTTTATAAAAGCCGCCAAATTCCTTTTGCACAAATAGAAAAATTTAAGGCAGAGGCAGACAGATTAGTCCAAGCAGGGATTTGGAAACCGGTGAAGTTTAGCAACTGGGCATCCCCAATTGTTCTCATACCTAAGCCAGGTGGAGCGATTCGAATTTGTGGTGTCTTTAAACAAGCAGTCAACGCACAAATTGACATCGAGCAGTACCGTTGCCCACAAAAGAGGCTCTATTTCACATCATCCGTCATGGCAAGCAGTTCATCAAAATAGACCTTAAAGAGGCCTATCTACAAACAGATTATGGTCGTGAACACACCGCTGGGCCTTTTTCAATATCAACGTCTTCCATATGGAATAGCCAGCGCTCCGGCAATCTTTCAAAGATACCTAGAACAACTACTAAAAGGAATAGAAGGTTGCGGGAACTATCTTGATGACATCATCATCTCAGCACCGACTAGGGCAGAACATTTGAAAAGACTCGATCAAGTTCTTAGTATTCTTCAGGACAACGGTATTAGATGCAAAATGAAGAAATGCTTTTACCTCAAGGATGAAATTGAACATTTGGGAAGAAGAATATCCGCAAACGGTGTTCTTCCAGATACTTCAGGACTAGAAGCTGTAAAAAAACTAAAGCCTCCTGAGAATTTGCAACAATTGGAAGCGTTTATGGGTAAAGTAAACTATTATTGCAATTTTATTCCAAATTATTCGCAGTTGGCAGCCCTTAAACCAACTTCGCAAAAAACACTCGGAGTAGACTGGTATGCCGCGGGTCCTACTTGTGAATCGTTTTACACAGGATCACGTGATGTAGGCTGAGTTTAAGTGCCGGAGTTTCAACACTGAGTACGAGACGATTGACTCTGATTTCGGAACTGTCTTTATTTCAGAAGAATACCTCTTATATAAGATGCTAAATTATACATCATTAAATCTAGGAAAGGTCAAGGTTCTGGACGTGCTAATACTAAGGTTAATGCAGGGTCAGCCACCTCTGAGTCTGCTGACTCAGGGGTTGTTTGTTCACGTACTGTTTTCCACACGCATTTCGGCTTCGCTGGCTAGTTTCGGCTTGTCTCGGTCAGTCGTCATTCTTCCGTTGATCACGCTGACTCTGCTTCGGAGCCATCGACTAGTGCCGAGTTGAGTATTGGCTTATGCTTAGAGTTACAATATTAATAGGCTAGTAGGTCTGATGCTTGTATATGCTGATCTGCTGATGCATCTTGATGACCACTAGGTGCCAACATACATTTGAACTGCTGATGCATCTTGATGACACTAGGGCCATGTATTGTGACCTGTGATGCATCTTGATTGATTAGTGGGTCTTGGCACTAGGTGCCAACATTCTCCCC